>NC_048419.1:19042631-19079533 GCF_013103735.1 Etheostoma cragini | reverse complement strand
ATAGACACACACACACACGCACTATTTATGGGGAGACATTCTGACGTTTCTGTGCCCTTTTTAATTGCAAACACTTAATTTAACACTGTTAATCCAGTAACACTAAGCAGAAATATGTTATGACCACAAAAGGTTGAAGTTGACTCTGAATTGTGTAGAAATGACTGTGAAGGACATTGTTGTGGTCACTATTATTACAAACATCTGCTGAACTAAATCAACTGCAACTGCAGTGAAACTAAATGAACATGGTAATAAAATGATGCATGTCAACAAAATGGAACAAAAAAATTCATCTTTTTTTGAGAAAATGATGCATTTCAAAATTGGATTTCAGTAGAATAATGCTTCATAGTAACACTTTTTTCCATTTAGTCAAAGTCAAGGTGAATATGCTTTCTGCTTTGACAATGACATATTTTGCTACATTTGGCTGTTCGGTGACATTGTAACACAAAGATTGACAAGATTATTCCCACGATAAAAGAAATGTTCAGAGAACAAAGTGAAATGGTTTATGAATTATCTTTTTCTTATTTGTTTTCCCAATGTTTGCTGTGAAAACTCTAATGTCACCTTTCTATGATTACAGTGGATATGAGACTCTTTCCTTTCAAGTTACAGTTGCTTTTGTGCCACCATGTACCAATGTGGTGGCGTCAGTTTAACAGTGATTGCTTCTTAATAATCGTAATCGATCATCAACAGAAAATCTCTCTGAAATATTACTAGCTTCATTGTTTTCCTTCACTGTCACTTTTTTTACTCAGTAAATAACTGGAACAGTTAGACAGTCTTTCTCTGGGTGCGTCTGTCCCTGCAGAGCCAGAGGAAGGGGTTTGGGCTGACTGCCCTCTTGGCTCTCTGCTCTGTCTGTCCTTGTCTCTCATCCTGAGGTGAGGAGGGCAAATCCTCTCCTGTTCCCTCCCCATCGCTCAGATGTGATCTCACTGCCATTAGCCTTTCCCTGGACTGACTCCTTTCCCTCAGTATCCTGAATGGTGACATCAGCCTTGTCCTGATGGGGGACTCTGGGGGTCTGGGTTTCAGTAACTGAGGCTGGGAGACAGGTGACAGAGTCATGGGTTCCAACCCTTGTAGACTGGGAGGAGACCCAGTTTGGACCATGGGATGCACCCCATGCGTACCTGTCCATGTCTGTGTGGGGCTTCCTGCTCTTACCCTCAGTAGCATTAGACCTGCATCTTCCTGTGCACCCTGGTTGTTCTGCTGCCTGGCTCTCCCTCTCCTTTGCCTTAAAGGAAACTTGCCTCTCTGAACTGCCTCTGTGTCCTCCTGCGTCATCACCTCTTTCCCCTTTTCCCCATCACTTCTTCTCTCCCCCTTCTCCACCTCCTCTGTCTGACTCTGTCTCTCCCTGCTATTCTCTCGGCTGTGTTGCCCGGTCATCAATAAGATCCTCTTGTGGAGATGAACCCCACCTATGCCGTAGCTCCGCAGGCTGCTGGTGCCGGCCTTTGTGCTGGCGTCACTGGTCAGTGACAACGAAGATCCGGACAAGTTCATCTGGCTGGAGTTCTGGGACTTGGCCACGCCTCCCACTGAAAAGGGGGGAAAGGAAACTGAAGTGAGAGATGAATATAAGGGCTTTTTATTCAATTAGATCACAGGGATCGTCGGAGATTTAAGTCACATGCTAACGCCTAATATACATGCTCTTCAGGACAGAACGACTATTTAGGTTACTATTTAAAGCAAAAAACACATGCAATCCTACAGGTTTTCATGAATGGAAAAGTGTAAAATTAACCATCAATTGACTTCTAAGCTTTACATGCATGCATGCACAGAGCTGAGGAGGAGGGTCTGGCTAGTCCACAGAGCAATCCGGCATTGGAGAAAAACTTCTTTAAACCAATCACAATCGCCTTGGGTGGCGCTAAGCACCATACGGAGCAATGCCTCTGCAAAATAGCCTCGGGAAGGAACTTGTTTTGGTAGAACGTGTACGTTCAAAGGTTGTTAAATCAAAGATTTTAGTAAATTTAGACGGATAGTATAGCTAGCTGTCTAAATTTACCATGCAGATATCTGAGAAAAGTTTAACCATAGTCCTCATAAATCAAGTTTAAAATTCCAACACAAAGAAAGCCCAAGGTATTTCATATCCGGTCTAAATGTGTGAAATCTGGTGGAATTTTTGTTATGCAACAGAGCAATACCGGAAGTGGAACAACGTGGATACAGACTACTGTTTTAATAACTCTACTCTACTCTACTTCTTCACCTTGGATAACATAAGTTCTTTTTATACTTGGATAAAAACATACAGTGTGAAAAAGCAGTTTCTGAAACAGACCTTTGCGTGGGGAGCCCTGTGGCGACACCGTGGGGCTGGAGTGAAGGGAGGAGATGGTGGAGACGGTGTCATCAGATGGTCTCTTGGTACTCCATTCCTCTGACGAGTTCACTGGAGGTTTCTTCACCACCTGGGGAGAGTGGGAGTCTGGGAAAGAAAAAGCAAGAAAAATTTTAGGGTTACAGGTTACAGAAAAGTAAATTAACCTTGAGGTCTGTTACACCTTTCACCAACTAATCCTTAATCAGTGGTTATCAATTAAAATGTACTGTACAAGGACAAGGACAAAGAAAATGGGATGATCAAAATGAAATTATACATAAATGTAAAGCACAACCCAACATAACTAAAAATAATGATAATAAACAGCATAGTGCAGGTGTACTAACTGGGTGGGCCTATGTCCTTGGCAGTGCTCTTCTTCCGTAGAGGGTTCAGAGGGACCTGGACCTGAAGGACTTGTGACACCCTGTTTTGTGTTTTCCCCGAGGGCAGAGCCGACCGCAGAGACACTGGAGACATGTCTGACTTAGTAGATCGTCTCTCACCCAAGTTCTTAGACACTGCAACCATGGGAAGAAGAAAATAATGTGTAAACAAAACAGAATTACTTCAAAACATTGCACTCTTCCCACTGAGCGTACTCTCCCTGTTCAGTGTTATTATTAGTGGCTGGAACATATAGTCAAAAAGGTTATTGCATGCATGGGGATTCTTGGAATAATGCTTCATGAAATTATGCAATCTGATACATGTACTTTTGGGGGAATGTCGAAGACTTGATACTCTACTGACAGAAAGTTATATTTCTGACCAATCCACAATTATTCATGCCCCGGAATATTGACACAAATAAGTTGATGTGTTCACTCAGCAAAGTAGTTTCAGTTTCCGTTACTCACAGGTGCTGTAAGCCGGCTCACACTGCAGGGACATGATTTGGTGTTTCTCCTCGTCTATCTCCACTGCCAGGTTGGACAGGTACTGCTTCACCTTTCTGGCCATCTGGGCGTCTTCGTACAGCTTCTTAGCGTTGAGGAGCGAGCTGCGACGTACTCGCTTTTTATGGGCACAACCCTGCACGTCCAGCATGTTGGAGTTGGTGCTGCCCTGACTCAAAGACCTAGTGAGGCGAAGAGAGCGAGAGAGAGAGAGGAAGAGAAAGGAAGGAGGATAATGATGAAAGACAGACAAAGAGGAGACGAAAGGAAGAACATGAAGGAGAGTAAAAGATGGACATTGGGATGTGTAAGAATTTGGAAGAGGTTAGAGTAATGGATAAAGTGTTGATGGGTGAGCAGAAGATGACAGATTGAGAAAGATGATTCCATAGAGAACAGAGGGAGATCGAGGGAGATCAATGAAGAAGATAAGACAGGAAAAAGAAGAAATGCACATGAAAGTGTAAATACAGAAAAAAGAGGAAAGGAAAGAATGGTAAACAAAAATAAGTTCAATAAACAACTACTTGTTTATCAAATACCTCCTCTACTATAAATTCTGTACATCTGTCTTTTTGTTGGAGCATTGCATTTTAAAACAGGAACATGCAACTGAGAGGGAGGCAGCTCTCGCTGGTGTGCCATGCTATCACAGTACAGAACAGCAGAACATTCTGTCAGATGGAGGCAAAAAGGGTTAGAAAACAAAAGATGCACAGACTTTGATATGGGGAATATTATGCCTGGATGCAGATATGAAAAAACACTAAACCTGAGTCAAATAGTATCAGTAAAAACTTGTCACGGTTTGTTTTAATTTGAAGGTAGGTGGTGGGGTTTTCCATACAGTACCCTGCAGCTGACAACACAATATCACATGAAGGACCATTTAGTAACTGTTCCATAGCAAATGGACAAAGCCCTTCTGATGGAGATCTGGTAATAAAACAGGTAATAAATGGACTTTGAGGTGAGAATGTTCAGGTGAGTCAGGTTTTTAATTTTATTTTTAGCTTTTATTAAATGTATATATTTAAATGTCATTATCTAATATTTATTATACTATGTGCCGTCACACATAGCCTCTCTGGGACTTGCTAATTTGTTGATTGCTTGATCTTCTCTACTTCCTACCTTTCTATAAAAACAAACGCTGAATATTATTTCAAGCTACTACATGACTCAAACATACAATCTTATGAACAGGGTAAACAATGAATGGGTCAATGTTGGACAGTATGGTTCTGGTGAATGGGTACTTCAAATGGAAGGGTTAATCACACTCAAGCACAGGCGGACACACACTGAAACTCAGATAAAGTAAATGGGGGACATGCAGAGTTTATGGTGGGGATGCAGTGTGGATTTATTATTTCTGCTGGTCCAGACCGAAACAAGATTAAACCGGTACCAGAACACACTTACCCTAAACTCTTCCACCTCTTCTTCCTGCAAGCAAGAGGTGTGAAGATTGAAGCGTGACTTAAAGACAAGTTTAGGGGTCGAGGGGGGACAAGACTATGTAGAGGTCATGCCACCACAAACAAACAGGAAATGACTGAAGATGGGAGGACACCAGACATATGACATCTCCCCATATCAACCTCAAGAGTGTGTTTTATGCCCTAGGGCATCACACGCTCATGAAAACAGGTTGTTGTGTCACCTTACAAACCTTTGTCATATTTGATATAATGATGAAACAAAATTCTAAAATTAAAGTCTTAAAAAAATATCTTGAGTTATGTAGTATGAATGGAGTGTCTGCAGAGGGCAGTCATGCACTGCAGCAGTGACAGAGTGTGAAAAAACACAGTGATCCAAACTACACACTGCGGTTGGCATCAATCCTGCCTCGTTTCCAGTGCCCTGTGCCGTTACATTCCAGCAGAAGGATTCAACAAGGCCAACAAGAGCCATGAACCAGACAGGAAATGAAGGAGAATTGATCAAACCAGACCTTGAGTGTGTCCCTTATCCTGTTGGTTGAGGATCCAGGTTGGGTGGTGGAGGTATGGTGTGGTGTTCCACTATTTGCTCAAATTTGCGGTATTTAGTAGTAAAGATGTCTTTTCTAAAAACTTTGCATTACTGGACCCTTGGCATTCATGCCTCTTTCTGAGAAGTGACAGTTTTGCTACAGTCTGGCTGATGGGAAACACAAGTAATCAATTTCCAAGAAACACATAATTAAAGGGAGTTGATTTGGTTTCACTTACTAAACCACTAAGAAATGACTTTTTGCTGACAACAAATTAATTGGAGACAGTCCCATTACGCAAATCAACTGTTCATTGGATCCTCAAAATTCACCCCATGCTCCCCTTTCCAACAAATTTACTTTATGCAAAAAAATCTACATTTTTTGGGATGTGATACTTTTGTGATTTAGAAAATTAAGGCCCCTATGAGAAAACGGGCTGGAAGCAAGACAAAGTTTTCCCTCATTTTGCTACAAAGAATATAATAATGTATACGTTTTAATTTTATCATTGTTTTTAAGCGACCCATATCTGAAACTGGCCCCAACAGCATCAAGTTGAAGTAAATTGTTAAATCTTCATTAGAAAAAGTTTTGAGACAAACTCTTGGTTCTATTTCATTTTAAAACAACCAACCTCTGTCTGAACATGAGGGCAGGGTCCATGTTTGCCGAGGTCAACCGCACCACGTGTCGGATCTCCTTGGCGATCATCCTCAGCTTCTCAAAGTTCACAAGACCGTCTACATTGGAGTCGTTGCCTGAGAGGACAAAGACAAGAACAACACACAAACACACACACACACACACACACAAACACACAAAAACAAACAGTGAGCGTGAAGTCAGCTGTTAAAATTGCAATTGAGAGGAACGATTCATATTTTGGGACATTCGCAGCCTTCAATTTGCAGCAATATTTCTAAGTTGAAATCTTAAAAGTAAAAATCTCTTTGTTCTGGTCCCCTTTTTGTAAGTCCTCTAAAAGATTAAACTGTATATTGAGTCATGTTGGGGCATTTGAGAATTTTTGGCTACTTGCACAATTAGGGAAACTTTCTTTTCCATTTCTCAAATGGCCATGCACCGACATTTTCAGAGAAACCTTATACGGAGAAGTCTGTTTGCTTAGCTTTGACCTGACTCGGTATGATATGTAAAGAAGGCAAGATGGGGAAGCCTTTAGCAGAAGTAAGCCTCCTGAGTGAGACTGAAAATGACCTTCCGCGCAACACAGAGGAAGTCAGGGACTATAAACGTTGCATAATTATAGAGCTGGGCGATGTGTAGAAAATCAATTATCATGATATTTTTGACCAAATACATCGATGTCGCGGTGATATTGTTGGGTTGACTATTGGTGCTTTTCACAAAATATTTACACAATGAGAGTTTAGATAAATAATCATCAGTGATGTGGATATTAAGTGGGTAAAAGCAAATAATAGAACAACTAAGTTCTCTGGTAAGTTCAGACATGACATCACTTTACTGTAATGTAGCCTTTAAAACAAAGAAAAGACAACACTTATGTCATATCACGATTTTACAATATCCAAATATTAAGACGATATCTAGCTTCATATATCAATGTTGATATAATATTGATATGTTGCCCAGCCCTACATAATTACATGTCAAGATCCAGAAATGGCCTTAGTCTTTTAGGCCTAAGCAATTAAAGTGAATATAGCAACATGTGAGTAGCTATTACACAAAGGCACACAAAAAAAGTCTTGGTTCTCAACAAATCCATCTACCTTCATGCAAGAAGGTGAGATCCTTCTTGACCACTGGGAACAGTGGGATGATGGGTGGTTGCATGCTCTGGCTGCTCAGGACGTTGCGGTACTTGGCCATGTTCCTGGATGGGTCGAAGACATCCTGCAGGTCTACGAACAGCTTCTCGTATTTACTGGGCAATTTCTCCCATGAGCTCCGTAGCCGATTCACTGGTGCCAAGTTCAGACCGCTACAAGAGGCAGAGAGGGGTGCAAGTAGGTTGGGAACATGATAAATAGGTTATGGTGGGAATAAGGGAGGGGACAGATAGAAAACGAAATGAGGACACAGAAGAGGGAAAGGAGGGTAGAGGGGAAAGGAGTATAGTTTTAGTATATATATTCAATGCATACAGTACATCCAAGTTAGCGAAATTTCCATTCTCCAGAACAGAAGACCCCTTGAGGCAATGTCATCTCATCAACTCCCCATCCCTCCTCCACTGCTGTAACAACCATTCTGTGTTTTCCTCAGTTTCTCTCTGTTGGTAGGTATATGTTGTACTGCTTTCCTTTAGGAGTGTTTTTTAAGAGAAAAATAAAATGAATATTATAGCTGAGGCGGGATGAATGAATCCTACAGTCTATGATTGCCTAATGTGATGGAAGTGATATTCAGAACTTTAAGCCTGAATATAATCAAAACTAATGAATTATAAAAAAAAGAGGACAATTTAAGCTGGCGTTCTATGGGGATTGACTCCCTTTTAGGAGACAGGCCCAAGTGGGCGTTTGATGAACTGCAGTTTTTGTCACTTCTGCACTGGCTTCATTTTTCAGCACAGTAGGTTTGCCACTTGTTGGCAACCAGGTCAAGATGTTTATCCCAATTTAATATCCCAATCCCTCTCCTTGATTGTCGTTATTTCTTAACCTCTCACATCTACCACACCCAAACCAATAAACAAAACAAAAAAAAACGGTATAGCAGGACGTGTCCACTACATAACGGTACGGGAAACCCTGCATGTTAGCTCTCACACAGACACAGACACACACAGCAGTGCCCCTGTCACCGGGCAGGTTAGGCATCAGAGAACCATATGTGCGAAGACATCTTGCTGTGAGGAGTCTGACCTCCATGTCCCTTTAAACACTTCTGTAAAAGTGCCTTCTACAGCAGCAAACTGAGGATCACCTTCATGCTGCGCTCCTTACACTGTGAGTCCAGGTCTAAAGTGGACGTGGGCCCGCATAAACCAACCTAACAAGAGGACAGTTTAGCCTTAGCGAGACTCATGGATCCCAGGAGGATTAAGAAAAAAGTAATTGTATTTGTATTTATGTATTGCAGAAACCGTACAATGAATCAAATATAGTATCTATAATATATCTACAGTCTTAGTTAATATAGAATTGCGTTACCATGCATTTATATTTAAATGTATGCTGCACATTGCCGATAAGATCCTATTTTGATTATTCAAACTGTAGAATGAAAAGAACACACTGCAGCAAAAAACACTAACGTGGCTAAACAACCAAGTCACCAGGATAGGCTACAGCAAGAGCATGATGTACTGTTTTTGTATGATTAATCTTGGGACTGGGACAAAAAAACAAAAAAACAAAAAACACGCACACACTCACAACTGCCTGTGCAGACACAAACACACTTGAATACAAATACACACTGCAGATATCGGTGAGTTTAAACACAATTACATCTCGCACTACCAGTGGCAACTAGCCTCCCCTCATGTGGGTTTTATCCCTTTTAACAGGGACACATTAATAAATCCTCAGCTTAACAACAGCAACAAACAATAAGAGTAACGGTTGCTATGGGACTCTAGTTTTAAACGCTGTAGGGTTTCTGTGGCAGAGTCTGTGTGGTTTGGGAGAATCAGGGCTGGGATTAGTGAGCTGGTGGGAGGTTGAGGGAGGAGGGAGGAACCGAGGCTGGTCCTCCTGATGATGTGGGAAAGGAGACGAGTGGCCCAAGCTCATTTGGCACAATAGCTGTCAAGGGAGACGGTGTACATGCTAGCTGTCACCACAGAACAAGAACCCTGTCTACTACAACTGAGATAAAAATTAGGAAAATTAGGAAAAATCTGTCACCAAACTTAATTCAGAAAGTCAACCACAAACAAACACTCTAAGACAATTAATACACTAAGCCCACCTAATAATGGCGAACATCGAGTTAAAGTTCTTGCACTCTCTGCAGTGCAGGGCGATCTTAATGAAGTGTTTGATGATTTTCATCCTCTTCATGGCGTTGGGCTCCTTCAGGATCTCTGTGGCTACCCAGAAGGTCTCCTGGTTTATCACCTCCTCAAACTGTTTTAGATTCCCACTTCCCACCGAAGAGTCCAGTTTAAACAAGTCGTCCACGTACCTGGGAACCGTGAGAAAGAAGTTACAAATAAATATGCGTTTTAATTGTGTACAAAAACAGGTAATTTCTAAATTCCAGGAAAAAAATGACTGTGGAGAAATAGTCATATTTTTATGTCCTCACATGATCTCTTATTTCTGTGTCTGAGCTTGTTTCTTTATCTTTTGTCTTGACTGTAAAGCATTTTAACGAAGTTTGTTTTCAGAATCTGCCATACAAATAAAGTTATTGCAGTTATAAGAATTTGGAATACACCCGCTATGATCCAATTAGAATGTTAAACAACTACATACTCGGTGGACTCGATGTTCCTGAAGAGCTCAAAGTCTCTCATGGAGAGCTGGGCAGCGACCTCCATGGTACTGAGCTGCAGCAGAGTGATCTGACTCTCTCTGAGGAGATCTTGGGCATCGTCGTCTGAACACAACGTCTCTGTCTCCATGTTGTTCTTCAGGTAGTACCTACACGGAGGAGAACAGAGAGACAGGAACAGAAGTTATTGGATTTGGAGCACTACTGCAATATGTTTGACAAAGGAAAATAGTTTAGCTTCTACTACAGCTGGTCCTGCTGTGGAGTCAGACACACAAGAACTATACCTAAAGCAATTAAGATTTTAAGAAACTCTATGTATAGTTAATTTGCTATGACGTTATGTAAACAGCACATCATATTTGAGAAATCCCATGAGTAGTAAAAGCAAAAAACAACAACAAAAAGACACAAGACAAATAAAAACTGGGGGAGGGGGATTAAATGAAAACCATTACAAAGAGAACAGGATATGCAAGATGCCAAATAATTTGAAAGTGACATCCTCTCTGTGTATTTGTAGAGCAGCAGATCTTAAATCTTATCCTCAGTATCCTCAGATGATTTAATATAGGTTGCAGAGGCAGACAGCTGGGTGGACAGGGTCCAGATCTTCCTCCAGCTATAACATTCAGCAAATGTAAAATAAGCCCAGATATATCTCTTGAATGTTCCTCTTATTCACATTCCATCTTAAAGGAATGTTTCCTTTCTGCACTTTAACATTTGTTTATGTTAAAGTAAAAAATATTTTGATGGTATTGATAGACTATGGCTACATTTTACCTTGGGGTAAAGAAGGAGAGAGACAGAGTGAGAGAGAGCTCTCAGCAAAAGAGAGATAAGACAGGAAACAGGTGCATGAGTGAGTGACAAGGCCATGCTGTCTGCCGAGGCCTCCACCCCTGCCAGAGGATGAAATATTCATGCTAACCTAGTTGGGAGAGGACTGATGAGGGACCACAAGAGACAAGGAGAGAGGGAGAAAACGGTGAAAAATGGACGGAAAGCCGTTTTAAAGCAGACTTTATGGCTAAAGTCCAATTATCCTTCGTGACCTAATAACTTTTCTTTTAAAAGGGACCATGTCCAGCATCAAGACAACAGAAGCAAGTGCCATTCACTGAAAAAAAAAAAACATGCTGGCAATGGTGCAAAAACAAATCCCACAAACACTGCACTAAGGCTAAGTGTTCTTACTTAGTTGTCCTAGCTAAGTTATGTGGAGTTGTGTCCACAACAAAGTGTACATTTTCAAGTTGAAACAGAAAGAAAAATTCAGCATCCCAATGTGCTTTTCCAACCTAAAAGTGTTGCTTTCTCGTTTATTAAAGTATTCTTGTACGTTGCCCTGTACACATTCAAGTTGCAAACACACTGATGCAGTATTTAGGCTCAGACACTGACAACCACTATCTAAGGCAAACACATCTTAACATTTTGTGTGGTAAAGCAATTTGTTGTCCCTAGTATTAGATGTTCCAGTGAATTTTTGTGTTTCTTACCTGCCATTGAGCTGAATCCGATCAGCCAGTTTTGAGAGTTGGTCGGGCAGACGCCGCTGTTTTATGACTCCCTCTGGGCTAACTGATACCTCACACAGCGAGTAGGTCTCGGCTGCTGCAAGGAGGCCGAACTCATTGACAGTGTGGGCAACCACATCCTTGGCGGTAGTGTCCTTACTAATGATGATGTAGCAGCTCTGCTGGTCGGCCTTGAACACACGAATCACCTGGTCTGGGATGTCTAAGAGTTGAAGAAAATAAAAAGAGGAGAGCTGTCATCGACTATTTAGGGTTGGATGAGTTGCAGTTTGTGGAGGCAGTTATATACACAATAATGCAATAAAACAGATCTGAAGCAGTATTTTTGGTATTTATTTATATAGTTGTCTGAGTAAAATACCAATAATGTGATCATTATGAAATGTAGGCTGTCCAAGTAATGGAAGGAATACTATCAGGTTATGGTTTCAATATTACATTTTCATTTCATTATTTAGGGTTTCAGCCAGGAGTAAATACTTATGTCCTCTCCTCTGAACAGATTTGTGGAGCGGGATACTTTCCTGCCAAAACGTCTCCAGTGTAACACCAAATGGGCAAGGGGTCAAAGACAGTTTCTTGTGTTACAGTGATACAAATTTAAAATTAAGTTCCAACTATTTACTTATCCTACTGTTCAGCCAAATCATGACATTCTGTTCAGTCAGTCTTTCTTAAAAGCTAATTCTCTAATGGACTTGCATGATGATGCCTGACATTGCTGCGATGGTATTTGTCTGACTACCACAATATTTCTACAGGTAGTTTAACCAAAACGCCAGAAATCATTAGCATGCTTGAAGCTGCGGTAAACGAAGCAGGAATCACACTAAATGTGCATGTAGGGTCAAGGATAATACGTCCAATGTTCAACAAGGGTATACATTATAAACTCTATCCTTCTTTTGGTTTTGTGATCTGTCATTATTTAAAAAAAATGTAATGTCATAAAACTGCATCATCTTTCCCAATGTTTTCCCACGTTAGATGACATAATGCATTACTATTTAATTGATGTGGGACAATAATCAATAGTAAGAGGCCAAAAAAAAAAGCTTGAACATTACTCTAGCGGTGATGCTGGAGCAGCTTACAGACTTACACGGTGAAATGTGTGTTAAATAATGGAAACGTTCCCCCTGAGTGAAATACTGCATTAAAGATCCCGGTGTTTGAGTAAGGAAGAGGATACGGCCCATTAGCCACAGGCAGCCAAAGAGCTTTAAAACAGTGAGTCATGAATGCTGCACAGTGACAAGAGGAGAGGGAGTCTGACAGACAAAATGAAGCTGTTAAACAGCTGCAACGTGCGTGTGTGTGTTTTGTGTTGTTTAGTTTTGATAACATTAACTAAAAATGGAGGGAGATGACAAAGAGATGGTGGCAACTATAAAATAAAATAAAATAGGTGTTTAACTGTCATTAAAGTCATTCCCTTTGACTTTATTAACACAGATTTCTGAACTGTCTGTGATTGTGGGGATCTTTAGGTGTGTGTGTGTGTGTGTGTGTGTGTGTGTGTGTGTGTGTGTGTGTGTAGATGACTATAGCTGGAGCAGCAACAGAACAACAAGAAGCAAAAACAAACTGCTGAAGGCAAAGCCAATAATAATAATGTCTGAGCAAATGCTCAAAATAAATCACCTCTGCTGGTTTAAAAAGAACTGTGTGTGTCAAGACTGTGATGTAAAAATAAAATAAATTAGTGTTTTTGGAGGGAAGTTGCATCAGTCTGGACGTGTCCATGTGTATACATATTGCTATTGCTGTTTGTTGCTTTCGGTTTCTTTTCTGCATATGCTAGCTTGACAGGAATATAATCATGTATTTTTGGGGATATATAAAAATGCTAGTTTCTATCTTTTTTTCTGGTTAACTCTTTACATATTTGTACAATAATGTCTACCTTGAATGCATATTTATAGAATTTCAGCTTTTTTCTTGAGACATTTTTCTGTTTTTTATAATGTGTGAATTTTACTTTTGTGTTTTTCTGTTTAACATTTAATGGTTACTGGGATGTGAAAATATTGATGTTTTGATGTTGGAGGGCAATCTTGGTGATGAATGACCTCTCTATGGACTGTGAGCTTATTGATTTACATCCCATGACATATGTACATAATATGATAAGTTAAATGATTACTGACTTTTATCCTGAAGAAGGCAATATGTGCAGCAACAGGGATTCTTGTAATCAAAAACAAAAAGATTGCACCAAAGGAATACGTGTGTGGCTCACTCCTTGTTTTCTGCATTGCTGCAGTAGCAGAGCTCCTCTCTGTTTGTGTACAGCAGGTTGATGATGGTGGGCTGAGTGGAAGCTAAATGCTTTGTGTCTCATTAGCGGTGATTTGTGATTAGAGTGTGGGAGGCTTTCGGCTAAATAGCTGGCTATCATATCAAGGGGGCTTAATCATGTTTAATCCTCGGGACGAGCTGCAACCTGACCTGCACACAGGAGGACAATCGCTGCTCATCCAGAAAAAACATCCAATCAGTTATCATCTTTAATAAGTTATCATTCATTTTCATCAACGCCAAAGAATGTATTAATGGCCTGAGCCAAAGAGGATTTCTACACAGATTTCTTCTTTGGTTTTTGCAAACACAGCACTAAGAGAGGCTACACACCTCCCTAAAGGCTCAGGCTCCTTCTCCTTTCTACTGTTTGCCAAAGCTTTTTCCAGTCACTCCATCATACAGTCAGAAGACATAAATCACACGTAAAAGCATACAGAGCAGAAGAGGGCAGTGCATGATGGGTGGAGGTGCTGCGATGGGAGTGGAGTAGAGTAGATGTGGTTAAACACCTGGCCTCTAATAAATAAACACAAATGAGAAAATGTCTCTTAATAGGCATGTGAGGATGAAGTTTAATTTTAGGTGTTTTTATTTTGTATTATTATCACAAATCCCCCTGAAGAGACTAAAATCAACAATGATTAAGATATCCTACTAACAAGTATCGTCTCTGTAGCCAGAGTTTAAGATTGCTTATGCCTTACTCTGTGATAAAAGTCAGTTTCTGTCCAAAACACAATAAATCCATGTGGTATAATGGATAATATATAATTTAGTGCCATATTCTTTCATCTCCTTTTTGTCTCAGTGGAGGGAAGGGGTGCGTTGGTAGCCTTTTTTGAGTGACAGCAGCCTGCAGGTTTAGCTTTGGTATTGGCATCAGTGGGACGAGAGACAAGGTAAACAAACGTGCCCTGTAGCTTACAAGCAATGGGCAAACAATGTGTTGTCATTGGTAATGAAGAGTAAGTACCACACCAGTGTCTAGAGCACCTAGAGGAAACAGGTTACATTTCATTAGTTAAGACGCACATGGTATTAGGTCATTTTGAAGACCAGACAAATTCAGGGATTCCTCCTGGAGATAGATCTTGTAGTGTATAACCTCCCGTCGCCGGTCATTCATGTAGTGTGAAAAACAAAATGACTTCATGTCTTCCGATTACAAGACAGCAAGTTGTGTAGTTGGAACAGTACAGCAATCTGGTGACTTTGAAATTTGTTTAGCGTGAACAAAGTAAGGAGCGGATATGTATGCTGCAGTTTAAGTTCAACTGAATTTTAAATGCACTGTGTTGGTGTTTATGAATGATCTATAATCTCTATGTGGAATGCAATGAAGAAATATGTGACCAGATGTGACTTGATTACTGTAATAAATGAACTGGGTGTGACAGCAAATGTTTTCTAGAGAGAAGCATTTCAACCCTAAGGGAGTCTCGCTTTGCCAGACCATCCTCCAAGGCTCTGTGAAGGAGGGTGTTCCTAGTCCACACAGCATTCGGGGATGGTAGAAAAACATACTCTGCTTTATTGGCACTTCTTTAAACCAACCACAATCTTCATGGGCGGGACTAAGCTCCGCACGGTGCCTCTGCAAAATAGCCTCTGGAAAGAACTTGTTTTGGTGGAACGGGTACGTTCAATAGTTGTTTTGGTCATGCGAGAGGAAACTCAGATTGGAAAGATAGTCTAGCTAGCTGTCTCAATTTACCATGCAGAGATTTGAGGAGCAGTTAACCATAGTTCTCATTAATCTAACGGAGTTTAAAATTCCAACACAAAGGAAGCGGAAGGAAATCGACATGCATCCTGCGGAATTTCCTGCGGCACCCGGGCAATCCCGATAGTGGAATGTTGTGGATATAGACTAACCCTAAGGTAACCTAAATAATGTCCTTACTGTGATATTCATACGTTCTCACAAGGTTAGCTGAAGTAAAAGAAGAAAGAAAGGACAATAAACACAATGCAAGGCCTATAATACACAGCCTGAAGGATGCGGTTCATGAATACAAAGATGGAGTATGGGGAAAAAAGCTCATGGATTAAAGAAGAAAAAAGTCAAGATGGAGGGGACACTAGTGAGGAATATTTAATAAAACACAATCAAACTGTGGCACTGAAGGTATGTATACTTACAGTACAGTCCCAGGGCTTGGCAAGCAGAGAAGAGAAAGAAAAAACACAGTGAATATGAGAGAGAGAGAGAAAGAGAGAGAGAGAGAGAGAGGGAGGAGGAGTACAACAAGACTTAGTGCCTGGAAACATCATGACAGAAGTAAAAAATCGAGGGAAGACCAGTGAAGTTTCTTCCGTTGTCTTAATGTGTTCATGGGAAACCAGAGGGTGAGTGTGACTCATCATGTCTACATTACTGTACAACATCTGTTTGACATCACAGCAAGTGAGACGCAAGAGGAGACAGAGAAAAGGACAAGAGAAACAGTTTATAAATAGTTTAATTTATATTCCAATTGTTTGCCATACGATACCTTAAGAGCTTGTTGTCAATACCTTTACAATTTTGTTTATCTTTATTATTACTACATTCTTTCACTGGCTACAGTGAAATTATTTATAGCCTATGTCTTTATTTTTATGTAATTACTCACTTATAAAATGAGTCCAGAAAAGGTTTTAATCCTAAAAAACAACCTCAGCCATTACAGGTAGGAGGACTTTGGAGATACTATAAGCCCTGTTCAGCCTTTGGAACGGGGGTTTGATTTGAGCAGGCGGTTTTCCCCTCTACTATTAAATCTAATGAGAAGCCAGAGGACTAAAGGAAACTTGAACTAATGGTGGATGATTAATGTGGCGCAGTTAGTGTGTATTTGTACTCTAGTACAACACAACCACATGTGAGGCCTACACAACTAGGGATCTACATGCAGGTGTGTGTTTGTGTGTGTGTGTGGGTCATTGACAAATGGCCAGTATAATAAATCTAGACCATATTCACTCTCTCGCTCTCTTTCACCTTTCCAATCCTTATTCTTCCCTTTCTCAATATTTCATTCTTAAACACACACACACACACACACACACACACACACACACACACACACACACACACACACACACACACACACACACACACACACACACACACTTCTCTGACAAGAAAGGACTAAATAAGTCTTATAGTCCAGGACGTTAATCCTTTTCAGACGGACACAATTCTGCATCAGCTCTGTGGCATTTTAGTAAGAAAGATCCCGGTGTGTGTGTGTGTGTGTGTGTGTGTACCTATGCCAGAAAGCTCCAGTTGCTTGGTTTAAGTGAGTTTATGTGTATTCATTTGTCAGCACAAGTGAACATTTGTGTTTTGAGGAGTTTGCCTGTATTTTAAAGCAAGAGATAGATAAAAGAGTAAAGATGGCGAATTTGCATTTGGGACAACAAAGTGCAAAAGAAAGACAGTACTCTTCTCATATGTCTGCTTTATGTGATTATGTTCAAGAATGACTGTTGATTGTACAGAGTCTTTTACTCCACAAGTAAGTTTCACTTTTATTAAGCCGAAGGCTCAAGTCAAGCGTGACAACCAGCTTCAGGAAAGAAGCACTGAATTCTTTGACGCTGACGTGACACCTGAAATGAGGCCATGAAGGTCATAAACAACTGTGAATGAGTGTAGAG
The DNA here is from genome assembly GCF_013103735.1 of Etheostoma cragini. Taxonomy (NCBI): domain Eukaryota; kingdom Metazoa; phylum Chordata; class Actinopteri; order Perciformes; family Percidae; genus Etheostoma; species Etheostoma cragini. The sequence goes on along the minus strand of NC_048419.1, from coordinate 19,062,361 downwards.
AAGGTTTTGCTCTATTTAAATCCAAAAGTACTTGCAGTTGTGTGGAACATATGATATATTTTATTATGTTGTAACAAGAAAATAGTTTCCTATATTTCATTTTCGAGTTTTGCTCTGAGAAACAAGTTTCAGAAAGTTTCTTCTTCAAGATACATGTTAGGCAGAATTTCCATTTAACCATCGAATGCATTCATCAAGAAAGACACAAAGAAGAAAACAGCACAAGAGTACATGCTGTCTCCACCAAGACTGATGCAGTCCTCCACTGGGACAATCAGTAGTAATGGATTATTCTATTGAGTCAGGATTATTTCTTACCTGCAGGGTTGGAGAAGTCAAGGACGCTAGAGGCCGGGTGAAGCAGGTCGGGGCTGCTGGACGACAGGTTTCCAGGGATGGGCATAATGGCCACGCTGTGACGACACTGCTTGGTACCCACAATGCTGTCGTCCTGAGACTGACCCATGCCACCATCACTAGAAAGGAAAAGGGGATGGTAGGGGAAAGAAGGGGGTGAAGGTTGGAGTAGAGGAGAAATGATAGGTGGTATTAAAAGGAAAAGGGTATGATATTAGAAAAGAGAGAAAGAAACCGAGGGAAACAGGAAAATTAGACTTTCTTTATCAAATAACATAATTTTCTAAAATTAATTTTAGGCTTTCATTTTGCAGCAGTAGACATTTTACAAAAAACTGCCTGGATGTTTTTTCTCCTAAATTTTAAGCACACAAATTGCAATGAGTGCTTTCCCCTTCATTTTAAATGACATATAATAATAATAATAATAATAATAATAATAATAATAATAATAATAATAATAATAATAATAAGAAAGTATCAGAAGATTTGATTAAAATGTCTACTCTTACAGAATGATAAAACAAAATATCAATATCACTATTTATGTATTTTAATAACCAGCAGTGACACAGCTGAAATGTATCTGCAGTATAATGAATGGCAGGAACTGATAAGGAGCATTCAAGGATAGAGACAAACAAGTTCACCAAATACACATGGCATTGGAAAATGAGCCAGGTATCAGTACACAAGCTAACAGAGACACAAACAAGGATTGCAAACAGCAGAGTACATATCAAAAGTAATTAGAATTAATGAGAATTTAAGCTTAATTATGTGACTTTGTGGGTGTTTTAATTTGCACATTGTGTCCCTGCTTTACTTTTCAATGCATGTGTTGGTTTTTAGCATTTAGCCCTATGTTCTCTTGTGTGTCCAGCAGTTGGCCACATTATGAGGCAAAACTGGACATGAGAGACAAGAGCCTTTTTACCTGGCTCCTCAGCCACACAGGGATATGCAAACATCAACCTTTACATTAATAGTCTCATAAGACTTGCCTGGATCTGCATACATGTGGTGGAAAGGGAAACTCTTTTGAGACAGAGGTTTGGTATTGTGATTTTGAATAGCCCTCCCTCAAATGATAAATGTGGGCTGCTGAAGTTTGAAGGACACTTTCATAAACAGTTTTAGAATTGACTTTATCAGTTTAAAGTAAGCTCATTTATAGCAATTCAGACTGAAAATTACAAACTACAACATAATAAAAGAAAATGAAAGCAATATGGTGTGAAATCTGCACTTGAATGAATTTATTGATGTTAAATACACATTGCTCACATTTCAAAATGTTGTCGCTGTGAGTTTGAGACACAGTCTGTAATTGGGTGTCTGGGACAGGGAGTTAATCTCGTCCTGCCTGCATACTAATTGTAGCTTCCCTCTAGGTGTGTGTGTGTGTCTATCGTGTACTGAACATGGTGCAGTATTGCAAGGCTTCCACTAACACAGCCGTGTGCTGCTGCAGCAAAGCCTGTGTAATATTTGAGTCACCGGTCAAGGTATTACACTGACAAGATGGAAGGACAGAAAAAAAAAAATAGGCAGGCAAAGAAAACAAGAGAAAAGGAAATACATAAAGAATAGGTTGATTAAATAACTTGGAGGGTGGTGAAAAAAGCAGGAGACAAAGACAAAGGAGATATAGTAAGAGGATAATGGTGAAACGGAAATGCATGAGGATATAGCATGGTACTTAAATAAGACTAGACTGACATTGTTAGATCTTGACTGTATCAAAGCTGATAACATTCAAACTTTGACAAATGCAGGTTAAGGTTATACCCGTTTTTCTTAACCCAATTACAATTTACACAGCTAAAAAAAAAATCATTTGGGATACGTATGATGCAATATTAAGGATTTAGTCTATTTATTGTGACAGACAAAATGTCTAGCATAGGAAAAGCATGAAAGATTTCTCAAGCTTCAAAGTTTAAGTATTTATCTGATTTACTTCAAATGACAGGTCTGCTGGCTGTCAAACGTTACCAAAACCATCTGCAGAACTTAAGAGTCCACTCTAGTATTCAACACTGTAATTAAACCAAGTTCTCGTTGACATGTTTAGCAACATCTGTGCACACTACAGTTCATTTGGTTGAATAACAGAGCATACGGCAGACTTACTCGAGAAAAGTTAAAAATGGAGAGCAATTAATAGGAGAACACCTTAACTTTGGGTGAGTAATGAGTTAAAGGAATTAGCATGAAATCTTCAAATCCAGTCCTATAGTAATGTTGCTGAAGGTCAGTGGCGCTGATGAAGGTGTGTGTGTGGGTGTGTGGGTGTGGCTGTGTATGTGTGTGTCTGTGTGTGTGTGTGTGTGTGTGTGTGTGTGTGTCTCTCTGTGCAGATGGATACTGAGTAAAATGGTTGAAGCAGTTACGCAAGAGGTCTTACCCAAACAGGCCCCTGAAGCAGCAGAGACAAACGGGAGAGAGACGACATTGAAGACCGTGAAAAAAAAGAAAATACACAAGACAGAAGCAGAGCCTTGCTGAAGGGATTCAGTGATACAAGTGCAACAGAGTGACAAGGCACACACACACACACACACACACACACACACACACACACACACACACACACACACACACACACAGAATATAAAATAGCAAAAGTGGGGACACATTACAAGGTTTGCTGAAATAAATAAGCATAAAAATGTTCAGGAGCAAATTCATCAAGCCAGCATAAAGCCAGGTGCTCTAACAACAACCTATTTTTGGGAACATTGACAGAGCTGCTGGTCAAAAAATCTTTCTAACTCCTCTCTAGGCAGGTTGTAAGTGAAACAGAGTCATAATTGCCTGAACAGTTCTTGTTGTGGGGGGAGCAGCAGCAGTGCAGTGAGCATGCACTAAAATGTAGATGTCTTGTAGGCTGAATGTCGAGATGCAGAAACACTTAATAACACAACTGTTGTAGTAGTAGTTGTAATATTGATAATAGCAACATGATTTGATGTATTTAACTGTATTACAAATGAAATGTATCACAAGATGTAAATGGCATCACGGGACATGGGTCTACTACTTAGTCGTCATCCCACTAAATTGCCTAGACTTCTGAGACAAACTGACTAAAGGCTAAAACCTCTGTCTATTGCTTTCCAATCTCTGGAACGTAAATCAACTGGGCTGGTGAATATGGGATGTGTGTAAAGGCCCGTGCACAGGCCAGGACATCTTCATTTGGCAGAAAAACGACTTGTTTATTGCCAGCGTGTCCTTGTCATATAAAATCCTCGTCTGAAGCGGAGCACAATGTCAGCCAAGAACAGAAAGAAGCAGCAACAGTGACGGTGGGTTTGTGTATGCACCCAAGCTGTGTAAGAGCATCTAAATGGGATTTAAAATAGTTAATCAAGGTTATTTTCTTTCATTTAACTTGCCAGTTGTTTAAGATGTGAGAAAAAGCCTAAATAATTGAACCTTTTTGAGAGACGATACCAAGACAGTGGTCCCAGGCTGCATTTTTGTGTGCCTCAAAATGACAATGAGTCCAGTGTGTGTGTGGTGTACTTTGAACTACATGGGCTCTTCTAAATAGCATTGTCCTAGGAGCAGCCTGTACCTTTTGAACACATACAGCCAGTAAACAACTTTACAATGTACCCTTCACATTTTCACTCTATAACAGGAACTGATGAATCCCGATTGACCCAAACCACCCGTCTCATCTTCTGTCCCTTTAATCAGCCATCAATTCCTTTGAACCAAAGAGTGGTTTAAATTGTGCCGACCAGCAAAATAAAAAGCCATGAAAGCCCTTGTTGGTCGATAAATGGAACGCAGCGGAGAGCCTTTGGAAGCTGTGATCAATGGCTATGTGATAGCGTGTTGCTTTATGAGACAGACACACAATCAGTTTTCATGCAAACTGTGTGGCTTTGAAGACATAATTACCGTCGAGCTGGAAACTGATAGAGCGGAGACAGTGAGAGAGAAAAGTGAGGGAGAGAACGTAGCTATGACAGCGTCTGTGCGATGTGTGTGTGTGTGAGTTTACAGTGTGTGATGGCCATGCTGATGGTTGGCTCTGTAATTAACAGGGCAAGGCAAGCTTCTTCACTCACAAACACACTGACAGTGTATGGAGTTTAATGATGCCTAGAGAGGCATGAAATGATCGGCACATTACGGGTAGAATATTGAATATGAGCTGCCATCTGCACAATTGCTTTCAATTGCTCCAGATGCTGCAAGTAAAATTGCTGGTTATTGATGACAACGACAATGGTTATATGATGATGATGCCGCCGTCGCCACCTTTTACATTTTCATGGTTTGGCTGAAACCAATCAACATTAAAGCAGCTAAAGATAAGTGAAAGACTAGAAAGAGCATTGCATTCCAGAAACTACAAGTACAAAAGTGAAAGTAAAACATCATCTTCAGAACTATATGTTAAAATGGGATGGACTTTATATGATGTATTTCTGTGCGCCATCAGTTTCCAAAAAAATGTAGGTAAGCATTTTAGTTTAACATGGGTAAAATCTCTCCATTTCCTGCGCATAGAAGTTGCTAGAGGAGGCTGAAATGTACTTCTGTATCACTTCCTGAGTTGCAATAAGTGGTTCAGTTCACTGGCAAAGCTTGAGGCTTAGATTTCTGCTCATAACTCCGACCTTATCTGTCGGCAGATTGTCACAGCTGCTTCCATACCGATGCAGAGACAGTAGACTGATCCAGTAAAAGAGGATTGGGGGCTGACTGGAACGTAAATCCACATGCACTCACGCTACTGATCGTTTACACCTGCAATAACATATTTCTTTGGCCACTTGGGGGCAGCGAAACAAGATGTGAAAACTACATATTGATGTGATGAGCTTGTTAGCAAACAGTTACAACATATCTGGAGTTGTTTTTCTGGCCCCCTGAGGTCTATACTACTACTACTACTACTACTACTACTACTACTACAAGATCTGGCGTTAACGAGGTAACTTCAGGTTCAACCCAGGGTTTTCTGTATCACAACTGTGAATCACTTGTTACCAGGTTAAATCGCCGTGGTAACTTATGCTGAACACCTAACCTGGTCGGGAGCAGGTTATGTTAGAGATTATAGATCTACCGTTAAAAGCACCGCCTACTGACTAATTAATACTACAATAATCGACTTGATAACGGCGTCACCGTTCTTTGAAGATAAGCTGTACCTCTGTGTGCAGAGAGACAGAGAGAAAGAGAGAGAGAGAGAAAGAGAGAGAGAGAGAGAGAGAGAGAGAGAGAGAGAGAGAGAGAGAGAGAGAGAGAGAGAGAGAGAGAGAGGTGCGCTCATAGTTAAAACATCCGCAACATTATTTCCTCTTAGATCGCTTTCCACTGCCAGGGTTGCAACTGAGATAATAGGCTAAAGCAACAAGCACAAGTTTAATTATGGTCAGATCTTATTTATGTAGAATTATTGTTTGCTCTTCTTATGTAAAATATGCAGCTTTGGTAGACGTTTGCAATTGGTCATGCTGTTGAAACACCGCCTCTTCTACGTGAATGCGTGCGTTGCTAGACTGGGAAACCCGGGGTTGATTGAACTAGTTGTTATCCACTGTCGTGACACAGCTTATGCGGGACCACAGTTGTTAGGGTTAGTGAGGCCAGGTAACTGAAAGAAATCCAAAACATGTTGATCTTGATTCGTAATACAGGCCTCAGGTGTCCGTCTGCCTGTAATGCTTGTGTATACAAAGTCTTAACATCTAGACTGAAATATTACTTGAAATCAATTTTATTTCCCTTCATACACAGCCTGCAACCATACAGCCAGCAGTGGTAACATAAATCTTACCTGAATGGTTTGGGTGGCAGTATACTAAAGCGCGTCTTCTCCAGCATCTTCCTGATCTTGTTTCGTCCTCCTGACACAGTGTTGGCCTTCAGTTTCCTGGTGCTCTTGTGGTCTGTAGGAAACTCCATGTCTCCAGGAAGGTCTGGGATGGAGAAGCGATTGCCTTTTTTCTCCTGGATCTTGGGAATGTGAGGCCCGCCGTTCTTCTTCTCATGCACAATCCTGCTGAGGAGCTCTTTGAAGACTAAAAGGATGGAGGTTCAGAGAGAGGAGGAAGGGGAAGGTTCATCATCTCAAATGAACAGTTGGCCATTGACATGTATTGAAGGGGCCGGTTCTCTATGCGCATTAGTGTGTGAGAATTATACTCTGACTTTGCTCACCAAATATGTTGGTTTTGGCAGTGAGAGAGAGGTGTGTGTTGTTTCTCAGGATGTCAACAGCTTTGGAGAAGGAGATGTTCTCAAAGTTCTGACCATTGATCTCCATGATCTGAAACAAGGCAATGACACAGTTATATCAGAAGTAAAAACAAGAATTTCCTTCAAAACCAATTTTATTTTTGACTGTAATCTGAAAGACATTTATTGTATTCTGGTTTGTCAGTCAGCATATCTATAAGCAGTTTATTAAATGCAAAAAGTGAAAAATGTAGTTATACAGTAGTCTTCTAAAAATGACACAAAAACTTAAGTGTGCAGCATGATTGCTGAGTAGCTTAATATACACACTGTTCTTTCATGTCACCTTTAGAAGAATAAGTTTGTACAATTTGCAGAAGTTAAATATAAATATAACAATAAGCAGTTAGCCAGAAATGTGGAATATAGAATTTTTGGACCTGCATCAACAAATTTACAGAAGGTATGTGAATAACTTGGTTGTCTGATATCATGTTTTTCCTTGTTTCTTACAGACCCTCTCGGGCATTTCTGTTTCTTTTACTGCAGTTCAAGCTTCAACTCTTAACCAAGCCACTAAATGAAACTTGGAGATTGTTTCCAAAGCCCCCCAAGTTCTTGTTCACATTGTCACATCAGATGTTAAAAAAAGACTGCTGACCTGGTGATCACGAGACTTTACATCCCAAAACCTTACAAAGTGGTCTAAACCAAATCTGCAATCCTTCTGTAAAGAGGACTGTGTGAGAGGAAATGGATGCTTACCTCTTGCTGTTCACTACATTACATGCAGGGACTTTTGACCAGTTGATGTCAAGTTTATGTTTTTGTCCACCTGTATCCTACCCTGGAAATCCAGAGTTCTCACGAGAGCACAATTTAAATTTGCTCAGCGAGGTACTCTGGCATTGAGTAATGCTGCTCATTAACTATGCACATGTATCTGGGCTACACCAATCACATCAGTGTATCTGATATATGCAGGCCAGAGGTGAGCTAAACGCATGACGACAGCCAATGCAACGTCAAAATCATTAGTAAATATTGCAAGATGGCTACGGATGAACACCAGTTTTTTGGAATGGCTTCGGCTGCTATAAGGAATAAGTTAGACTTGGGTTTTTACCTTAAAGAGGAATAGAAGACGAGGTCCGAACCGTTCCTTTGCAAGAAGGACGTTTTTGCTGTTTTGCCGACCGGATATAGCAACAGTCTAATCTACCAGTTAGCTCCGCTGGTAGCTAAGCCTATGGGGCTGTGGATAAGTCACACTGTGTTGTTGTGATTGGTCGTAGCGTTATCCAATTGTGTGCAGCAAGATTTACGCCCCTCGAAATAACCAATGCTAGACCCTTAACCCTTTTTGGATTTGGGTCTGGATTTCCAGGCTACCTGTATCCCACAATTAAGTTGAAACGTGTCTATATTCTGTTGTTATATGGTTGGATGAAGAGTCCTAATTCAAATCAAGGGATTCACACAAATGCTACTTGCTAGCATAGCGATGTAGCAAGCATACTAGAAGTTCTGTATAAATGCTTTTGTACAATTTCTTTCTTTAAAAAAACACAGGTAGCAGTGCATCATCTAGTATAACTCTGTATTTTATGTTTTCTCACCTGATCCCCCCGTTTGAGTCCGGCCTCTGCTGCCTTGCTCCCTACTTCTACCGACTCAACAAAGATACCGAATCCTCTCTCGCTGCCGCCCTGCACGCTGAAGTAGAGCGGTGACTCCCTGGATGCCTTCTGCAGAGTAATCTGTCTCCACTTAGCCTTGGCTGCACATGCTATGTTCAGCAGCCGCAAATGGCCCTTCATTTTCTGACAAGGAGGGAAAAAATGGGAAAATGATGAGCTGAATGAAGAGGAGTCTTGCATTTAAATTAGCTTTTGTTCCCTGAAGTGTGCAATGTAGTTTTTACGTGGGAATATAAATGATAACACAAGGTATGTCTCTAGGGACTCTGACATTTTTTTTAAATTAACTAAATCGACTGAATAAAAAATGACAAATTAAAAGATGAACAGAAGTAAAGATTATGTTTTAAGTGATGTTTGATCTTACTGTGGTTTCTAGATGTTTCTCAAAGTCCTCCAGGAAGTGTGTCATGGCCGGGTCACCCTCAAAGTCATTAAAATGGTTATTGACCCACAGCAGCACTATTCTCGTCACCTGTCAGACACAATGACAACTTTATTTAGTGGACCAACAAAACATACACTTCTTTGTGGACCTGTTATGGCACAATGTAATCTCTCTCTCCAGTGCTTGCACTATATGAGAATGAGTTGCTTTGACAAGAAATGTGTTGAGAGCTCTACAGAATGCTTATGCTGTAGGTGTTGGGTCACAGGTCCTATCTAACTAATTTGCAGGATCTTGGGAGCTGGAAGTTGCTCAGCCATACTTTAGCAGGCTAAATGCTTGGCATCATGAGGGCTTTAAATGCAGTCCTTCCTTCCTAACACTGTTACCATGTTGTCAAACACTGCCCTTGTTAAATATGTATCATCTATAAATTATAGTTCAATCAGTTAACAATAGCTTTAATCTGTACCAAGCAATTTTTTTAAACTGTTGCCCTATCAAAATGCAGCCCTAATGGTCAGACTTCTGATTTTATTCAATCCAATTAGACTGTAGATCTATCTGTCTTCATTTTCTGATTATTTTTTTTTAACGATAAGTAGCTAGTACTGTAAAACATTGAAAACAGCAGGGAGGCTAAATAATGACCATGTGCATGGCTGCAGAGAATTTTTAACAACTCGTTGACTGCTTCAGTCTGCCCCACAATAATTAGAAGAAAAACTATTTCTGGAGCTTTACACAGGTTGTTTTATGTTCTAGAGCAGCAACCAATACATCAACACAGAGCATCAATTAATCAATGTCCACTTTTCACTCGGTTTCCTTTCTCATAGCATCTCTTTTCCTACGTTCTGTTACGTTTTTGCTGATCATTATGTACAGGATTAGATCCTGTTAAACGGAGCTGAAGCTAATAAGCTTGCATGACAATCAAATAAAGACTATTGACTGTATAAGCCTAATCTTAGGTTCAAGCAGTTATAGACAATGGGAGTGTCAGGCATGAACAAATCCCTGCTGGGCTCAAGGACAGCTGAGCTGGCTCAATCGATCAGCATGTGAGTGACACATCAACATGCATGAATACAAAACATTAGGAGTGCTGATAGGAGTGTATGCATACACATCACTACTACCCTGCAATATTTACTTGCACAGAAATGCCTTAAAATTCCCATTCCAGCCAACTTGACCTATCATGTCCACTCTTACGCCAACACAAACTCAAAAGTACAGACACAAATACGAATCTTGCTGGTCCACACACACAAACCTTTGCTTTATTACTCTTCTCCTGTGCAGACACACAGAAACGTGCACATCCACCCACATACTGTACAAACATACCTGGAACTACCAAAACCAGCCGATTACACACAAACTCACTGTGTCCCGGAGGCTGTCAACATGGAACCAATCCAGCAGTTTCTTGCCGACCTCCATGGGGTTTGACAGGAAGGTCCTGTATGTCAGCAGGAAGTCCTCGATGTAAGTGGGGTCCACCACCGACGGTTCCTCCACCAGGTGCATGATGAGACGCTCTGGGGTTCCCTAGGGAGAAAAATATAACACACTCACATAAAGATACGTGGAGAAATATTTTCTGCGCAAAATCATACATACACATGTAAGGCAGCAGAAATGGCACAGGGGCACATATAATCTGTACAGACACTCACACCCACGCAAGCATATAAAAGCATACAATGCATACTCACTCAAAGCAAGCAAGCATGGTTTGAATAAACAATGTCGACCTAAATCATAATATTGACAAGGACATAAACTATAAAGATACAGCTATTGAACTAAGCAGTCAGTCTCCCATCAATGAAACAAAGACATACAAACACGCACGCACGCACAAATGCACACACACACGCATCTACATATTTTAATTTCTATTCATAAGTAGCATATATTCAACATCCAAGACACATAAACTCTACTTGTGTGGATTCGGCGAGTTTGTAAATGTCATCAGAGCAGAGGTTTCTGGGGGAAATGATTCATTTTAGAGGGAACAGAAACTAGAAGGCATCCACTTTTGTCTGACACAAAAAAACAAAGACAAAATCATAAGCGGAGATGCTAACCGTTGTGAATTGACTCATCTCCACTGTATATGTTTTGGAGCCAACAGCCTTCCCCGAAAAGGGTGGCCAAAAGAATCATTCAGGCCCATTATGCGATCAATACCTGGCGGCCTCTGGAGGCTTGGGGAAAGGATCAAAAAGCTTTGGAGCGCACTGCAACGTAGCATACAAGAAAATGCTCTGGCAAACACTAATAGTGCTAATGGTGCCTCAGAACGGTCAACTAAGAACGCTGAGCAGCTGCGTTGATGTTTTTGCATACACTATATGGGAGGGCATTGTCGATTCATAATGAGGTGGTGGTCAAATTGATCCAAGGCTATTTAGCATAATTTGTAAATTATAATGAGATAAAGGGTGAGTTTTAGGTAAATTCAAATATGCAATTTAAACTTACACATAATGTAACATAACATAACATAAGCCTGCTAGCATGCATCTTAACCTTAGGCAGTAAACTTGCCTAATGTCCTTGTGTCCTTCCCTGCCTCATGTTGTTTAGGACATGTTCTGGAACAAGGTAAAATGTTTTTATATGGTATATTGAGTCAGTTAACAAAGGTTGAGCTCTGGGGGAATACTAGTCTAAGCTCACACTTGAACCTCAAGGATTTCAGTAGACACTTCAAAACAGCAAAATACTTTCTTGAACCATGGCTAAACTCCAGTTCAATCAAATCAACATTTGAAATCACTAACCTTGATGACAATGTGTCCCTTCCTGGTTCCGCTACGGTCAAGCTCACGGTGCTCTTTCACCATCACAATCTCCCCCTCCTCCTCCACCTTGTGCGTGTTCTTCTCTACATGGTTGAGGATGCGCCAGTAGTCCTCCTGGGCAACGCAGACGAACTGGTCGAGGATGACATGGGGAAGGCGGGTGAACTTGTAGTAGAGCAAAACACTGCTGGGCACCACAGTCGGGTACTCAAACAACAGCAGAGAAGAAACATGAGGGCGGGCAGAGAGAGACATGGGAGGGATGGAAGGATGAAGGAAGGTCCAACAACACTATTTCTCACTCTAACTAAACTTAATTAAAAAAGGCTCTGTATGAGTACCTATGGTGGTCCAAAATCCTCTCATCTAGCCATTTCGCGTAAGCATCCTTCAATTTGACACTGGAGCTAAACTAACTTCCCATTATACCACACTGCACAGAATGTGGCAAGACATGATTCTATACTACCCTAAAGCATTGTCACTCGCTGCGCTTCCCTTAACTTAATTATCAATTTCTGCATTTGGCTCACTAAGTCTGACCTCTGCAACTTCCTGTGTTTCTGAAGACAGGAAACGATGCGTGCACTGGAGGAACTGAGCAGTGTGGACAGAGAGGCTGTTACCGCAAGTACACACTAAGCTACTTTTACATTTGAAAACTCATTACCATCACATGCCAGCTCTATATCAAGACTGGGCAAAACCTGCATGGCGATTTGTAAACACGTCTTAAAAATACAGCACTACATGACAATGTGCAACAGACTTGTGGTTTTAATTGACACCCAATACTTTTAAAAGGTGTACCAAATGTAATGATATCATAACCTACAAATGTCACCTTTTATTATAAATGTGAGGAAGGTGAAATTGAAAATCTTTAAATTCAGATTTATTATTATTTAGTTGTGGTTGCAAACCTCTACACTGTGGTATAAAAAAAGAAGAAATTAGAAAGAAAAACATCTTAATTTTGCTGTAACGTAAAGCAGTGACTGAAAAGGAGGCATACCCTTCATACAAATTAACTAAAAAATGATTTAAAGTAAATTCAAAATCATTGACTTCATGGTATATTATGAAAATCAATAATTCATCATAATAAATGCATGACTGTTCAAGTCATAACGGCAATATCATATCACTAAATGTATGATTTACCTCTAGTTGACAAACCCTTGTCTTAGTCTGCCATGTGTCAGTGCAAGCAATAATATAAGTTTTTAAGCAAACTAAAATGCTATCAGCTTCTTTCTCAGCTACAACAGGTTGTTGCGAAAGGATTTCGTTAATAATCAAGCTGAAGCTGTGAGTGTACATCAACATCTTGCAGTTACCAGCTCAACCATTATTTAAAGATTTATTTTAAAAAAATTCTCCTCCTTACCTGGCAGTCGTCCCCTTTGGTGCGAACTTCTCCGTTCATGTACTGTTTGTCCAGTGAGGGTGAGATTCCAAAACTGTTGCCCATACACAGAGTCTCCACTCTTCCCTCTGGATGGCTGATCTCCACTGCCCCGTTTAGGATAACGTACCAGAGGTCCAGCTGCAGAAAGGCACACAGAGACAGCATTTTTTTTAAATTGAGCATACAATATCAAACAGTTAAACTTTTCCAAAGCTTAATCAATATACTTTACATCCATGTTTACACAATATTCCAAAACTACTCTTATTTAGTATCAGAGTAGTGTGTACAAGCAACAGCGTCAAATATATAACGATTTGACTGTGGATCAGAAAAAAGCAATATGTTTCACCCTGTAACACTCGTCATCATTAACATCACTTAATGTTAATGACCAAATGTTATCTAAAATTGTCAGATTTCAATGAGCACACTGGATATCACTGTAAAGGAAGGATTTGGAAGTAGCTGCACAATCCAAGCAACAACATAATGCAGTGCAAGAATGGCTGTTAAAATGGCTATAAATTACTAAGTGACATGGATTATAATGTGAGCATTATGTGTGTTGAGTGAGGTATGAGTATGGTGGTAAAGGGGTATTGTGTCTCTATGATGGCTAATGAAAAGGAAATGCTGGCAGGCATACTATAACAAGCCATTCATCCACGGGTGTGAGCGGATGGAGAGAGGGTGAGTGTGCCCGGGCTCCCTCCACAACTATAACCAATGTTTCCTCCTCATTGCCTTTTTATTCTCTGACTGTTTCTCACCCAGCAAATCTCAAAATGTCTCAGTGCTTCTGTTTTTCTTGCTTCTAGTCAGTCTCTCACTCTCATCATTACTCAGCAATGATGAAATGGTTATAAGACTGGGGAGGTATGGCAATGAACCACATTACATATTACGTATTACAGTACATATTAAACAAAAACTTCTCTAGAGGCTATGTTCATTAAGTTGGCATTAATCACTTTTTTTATCATTAATTATATGATATAAGTAGAGTATTTATGTCATATGGGTTAATTATTATTTGTCGAGTTCTTATTCTTGAAATAAAATGGTCAGTAAAATAACTTGCTGGTTTCACACCTGCAATCTCCCCTCCTTTCTGCATCTCACTTCTCTTTTTACTCCTGTTAGATCACTTTAGACTCTTTTTTTCCTTCCCTCCCCTTGCTCACTTAGCAGAGTTGTGTTCATTTATGTGAGAGAAGTGCTTCTCTTTGACCTTCAACACGAGTCCGCAGAGAGACACAGAATGGAGGAGACCTGTCCATCAACTGACTCGACACAGACAGTATGAAGGCACAGACACCCATATGCTGCACACTGCTTTATTGTGTGTGTGTGTGTGTGTGTGTGTGTGTGTGTGTGTGTGTGTGTATGTATGTATGTGTATGTTTGTGTGTGTGTGTGGTTTTGTCCTGCGGACATGGATTGTTTTCCTTCTGGAGCTCGGCTGCTGGCAGTTCATTGCCATTTATCACGCTGTCGGTTCTAATGCTACTGTGTGTAACCAAACAGCCATGACAGAGCTCCCGTTTTTCAGGCATGTAACTTAATTAATTAGCTGTGTAGCAGTTCAGGTGATTGACGGGGCTTTTACTTGGCAGTGACTTTGCCCATACCAGTTTCTGTATAAGAATTAGCTTTGGATACACAGGAAGATGGTGAGGATGTCTTTGTCTGTACCCAAAGAAACGTGTCAACACCTCTATGTGGTCTTTCAAACCTCTGTGTGTGTGTGTGTGTGTGTGTGTGTGTGTGTGTGTGTCCATGAACTGTGCAGTTTTGTGTTGTTTTCTCTTCTCTCTTTATGTTTTATTTTTTAGTAACTATTATTAGTGGGACATATAGCAAAAGAGGCCAGTAATACGAAGAGATAACTTTTGCAAAATATTCTTAAAAACCTCAAATTCTGAATTGTTGAATTGTACAGTAAATGTGATATTTCTGTTTACATTTCTGTGTGTGCTATTAGTTTATTCATACCTCTTGTTTGTCGTGCAGCATGACGGTGCCAGCCTGCTCCACCACCTCAAACACCATGACACTACACAAGTCTCTCCGCACGGACATGGTCATGTTGGCAAAGGCAGGCAGCTGATGCATGAACTCCAGTAGTTGCTCTATTTAGTACAAAAACAACGAGGGGCAGAGGCGAAAGAAATTGAATGGAACAGAAAGAGCATGTATCGATGGGAATTGTCTATCCAAAGCAAAGTGGGTTTTCTCCACTGACAAACAGCAGCATTTTAAAAACAAACAATGAACTTTGCAATGGTCCCTACTGCAAGCAAACCCTTCTCACATTCATATCAGGGCTAATGTCAATTCAACTACAAAGAAAAAAATACTTTAAAGAGTGTTATCTCAAGGATTTCAGGAAAATACTAACAACCTCTAACCTTACAGAATTCAAACATCACAATAACATAGGCACACACATTACAGTATATGCTAATGCCATACTATTATTAACCAGGAAAAGTGCAAACTACCAGCGCCTAAGATTTTCATGTCTAATGAGAAACTTTCACAGCGTGTTACTTCCCTACAGATCTTCTGTCTACCTTCGCTGCACTTTGGCTGAGAACACATTGACCCAGCTCCTACCTGCACACTATGCAGCCCGGCTAAGTAGCTGCCTTTTATTGCCCCTGCGATTATCACCGCATTCATTTCCTCTCTTTCCCTTGTCTCTTTCCTTTTTTCCCCTTTGGTCTTTAAAATATCAAACCACATTTTTAAAGTCATTCTTAGTGTTTCTAAACAGTGCATCTTGGTTGGAAACTGGTTTGTCAGATGAGAAAACAGAATCACAAAGTTTAGATTCAGTTTAGAACATGTTGATTACTATGAGTTAAAACCCCCTTGATCTGGTAAGCCAAATAGAATAAAAGCCACACTAGACAAGGTTATATTATGTAAACAAATTCTCATAGGACTAAATGCTCATGCTCACTACTCTAACTTGGAAAATGTACCAACATTTAGTCACTGATCCCACAGTAATCAAATCTATATGCATTGGAATCCTATTATAAACATTTTGATGACATTTGATGAGTATTAATAGGATAGGCTTAAGTAGGCTTAAGTAGTAGTAGGATAGGCTTAAGCAATGGTTCCCAACGTTTTTGGCTTATGACCCCTTAAAAGAAAGATATGCCTTCATGCTACCCCTACTCAGATTTAGAGGTTGTGAGCAGTTCAACCAAGGACTGAAAACATAGATCTATTTATTTAGGTTCTTTAGGTACTATGTGAGCCAGGGTTGAACTTAAGACTCATCCTTCCCTCCCATCAACTCCTCACTCTCTTTTCTCTGAATGAGCTGAGTGTGACCAGTCTGTTGTGAAGGCCAAGAGAAGGCCAGCCTCCCAGCAGGCCAGGCCTTTACAATTCCTCTCAGCTCTCTGATGTGGTGTCCTTCTCCTCCAGAACCCCAACGGGTCTAGCTAATGAGTTTGAGTCTCCGATTGCCTGCTGAAAAATATACACTGGAAGGGCACTGGTGTTTAGAGACCACTGAGGGGGTCTCTTTGCTAGAGGGACATTTGTCTATATCCTCTGTGCTCACTGAATGATAGATGGTGTCCACGAGGGCTGTATGTCCTGTACATGAAGTCTAAAAGTAGCAACTGACAGTCCTCAAATATTTAAAGTGACATGCGGACACATACAGTGTAAGTGCCACATTTCTTTATAATTAAGTGCATTTCTTTAAATATAAAGTGTACTATTCAGTAGTTGATAACAGACAAGCAAAAGTAATAACATTTCCAATCACAAAGTTAGACTCACCGATGTCGTCGTCGTTGCGGTCGGCTGGGTCTTTTTCCAGACTCTCTCGAACCAGGTCTCGGCCCAGAAGAGTGTCTGAAGCTCTCTCCAAGTCCTCATCTTCCTCCTCTTCCTCACTGTCCACCGCAGCCTCTGGAAGTCCGGACAGGTCCACATCTCCCAGCTCGCTTTCTGTGGCCTGCAGCAAAGAAAGTGGAGAAGGCAGCACAGTGGTTGGTAATAGTATGAGGCGGAAGGAAGAAGTCTGTGGTCACTTAACTTAACTTTTGTATGTTGTATTCAATCTATGTCCCTTATGGATGTTTTTAGGACATGTAACCATTTTATATTGAGTGTCATGTTCAATTCAATTTCAATTCAATTTTATTTATATAGCGCCAAATCACAACAAACGTAATCTCATAGTGCTTTTCAGTAAAGAGCAGGTCTAGACCAAAACTCTGTGATGTTATTTACAGAAACCCAACAAGTCCCACCAAGAGCAAGCACTAGGCGACAGAGGCAAGGAAAAACTACCTTGTTCCTTACGATTAAACCTGCTTGACTCACGAGATATGATTCAAAGCACATTGAAATAATGGTATTCAGTACCATTACATGGCATGTAAGACTTTGGCACATAAAGATCAATTGTATTAGATTTTTGGAATATAAAAAGGTGCCCAATACAAGACAATTTGTAAAGTAAAAAAAACAGCCAACTTCAGGGTGATAATCTTCATTCATTAAATATTTCACAGAGTTTCAGACAATTAGCATGTCAGTTATAAAATCAGCATCAAGGCTTTGGACAAGTTACGTCTTTCAGTGGAGTGAAATCTGTCAAATATCTTAAGCTTTCTAATACCCCCTCTAACCTTAAAGCTCTATACCAATCCCCCCTAAAACGGAGGCCCCAACTAGGAAACAAACGCAAAAAGCCAACTATTTAAATCCAGCAGTAACAATTCATATATTACCCACGTGCGAGGGCAGACAGATGATTAGCAGAGTATGGCTCTAAAGGGGCATAGGGGATTTCAGGTCTGGTGGGAATTAAACCATCAACCTGGAGGTGGAAAGAGGCGCTCCCTAGTGGTATTGGCAGCATTGCAGGCCATCTGTTAGCTCTTAGAGGTATGCCTACAAGTGAAGAGTATTGTCTGGCAAAAACTAGCCTATTTTTCCTGTCTCGTTCTATTCTAAAAATTATCAATTTTGATTTGTTTATTTTCACGATCCAGGAACATTAACTTGTAGGCACCAATAATTCTGCATCATTGTTGATTGAGAACGAAGCTGGTGGGGAAAAAGCTAATTTCCTTCCCTACAAACTATAGGATGAACTCAATAATCAACATTGCAATTGAGCTCTTGGGTTCTTTGGAGATTTGGTACCTGGCCAATGGGTTTTATAGGTTTCTCTGGGCGCAAGAAGAACAGTCCATCCCGAGCTCAGGCACAGGATCACACTTGTTTCATAAATTAGGTTGGACAAGCTATTTAGACACACCATCTACTCAGCTCTACACCATGTACATTTAATTTGGCCTAATATATAAAAATAGACAAGCAAGAAATAAATATGTTCCTGTCTGAACCCTGATTATTTTTTCTTTGTGGCCAACAATAAATGACTGAATGAACATAATAAAAATAGGCCTGAAATTATTTCATGGATTGGACTTTGTTGAGCAAGATGCACATCTCTTTTGGGGGCTGGAACTACAGAACCAACTGAAAAAAAAAGGAAAATCAAAAGAAAATTACATGCACGAATATATACTCCATATTTATCGTTCTGCATAGAAGACACTCAAACCAATCATCTCAACAACAGCTTGTCCTACAAGTTGTTGCAGTGTAAAAATTTATTTTTATTTTGCCGCACCTCTGATTAATTGAGTCTTGGAGGAAATTTGTCTCATGTATTTATCAGGCCAACAATGTGCAATAACAAGACCAAGGCTAAAAGTGTAGCACTACTTTTTATAGTACCCAACAGCAATCAAAAATCCATATTGTCAGATAGAGGCTATTAAAGAGGGTGTTAAAATTCTATTAAAAAAGTGGCCTCCAATTTAGAACTTCGTTGGAAAATGGAGGCATTAAGGTTGTGGGAAAGAATGATGGTGCAAATACTGAGACAATAACACCTCGCTTTTCCTTTCGTCCTCTGTCAATGACACATCTTTTAATGCATAGAAGGGCCCGGTTCATTCAGAATGCAGGATGTGCCCTTTCAGCGCAATTCCCCTGGTTTCAGACTGAGTTTGTGCCAGGAGGATGAGGGACATCGGATCTAGCGAAAACTTCCACATTTTAAAGTGTTCTGTCAAAGTACCAGAGACAGAAGAGAGAACAGATGACGGAGGAATGCACACAGGTTCAGGATAAAGCCAAGAGATAAAAGAAAGGACGGAAAAACACAGAAAATGAATGGTGTGATGTGGTAGGGATAGAAAATGCTAGGAAAAAGAGGGTGACTGACAGAAGAGGTGTGTTAAGAAGGGAAAGAGCAGAAGGGAGGAATATGAGAAGTAAAAAAAGGAGGAGGCAAAAAGGGTCAAAAAGTTGAGGAGTTGGAGTAAAGTGAAAGACTGTGAGTCACTCTAAGGTAAAAGAGACCCATAACAAAAACAATCTGCTGCCTTGACAGCTGAGGACCACAGCTGACTGGAGGGTCAGTACTTCAAGACAGCTGTAAACAAACACAGTGCTGGGTCAGCGACAAGCTGATGGGATCAGATCTGTGTGATAAATATCTAGTCTCAGGATGAAGGGATCAGGTCTCTGTGTTAAATGCCTGATCCAGGTTGGCCTGACAACCATCAATCTGCAAAAGCTTGCAGATAGGCAGAGGAGGGAGGACTGGTTGCGGCCAATAAGGAGGTCGAAATATCTGAATTATGTCATATTGAGAGGCCAGGTGAAATTTGGATGGCCCCTACGAAAATATTTCATTATTCATAGCTTGAAATGTAATCCCTAGATCAGCAGGTGCAAAATCTGTGTCATTCTTTTATTGGATACATACATATATATATATA
>NC_048419.1:19033976-19042531 GCF_013103735.1 Etheostoma cragini | reverse complement strand
TAGTGAAAATTAAAAATACTGCAGCACCGTCTAAAGAAGAGTCATGACTGCAAGGTAATATGAAAAGATCCTTTGATTTATAACAACTTTCTTTGAAAAGGGGGGAGATTAGGAGACTTGAGAGATAAAAATGATGAGATGACATCTTTGTCATGTACCCTTTTATGGATTATTGATTCACAGCTATTTAAATATTCAACACTCAAGAGATGTGTTTCATTCCAAAGCACACTGAGCTTTTGATAGCTTAGACATGTCACGTAAAGGTGAGCCTGATACGAGAAGAGTGTAAAATACTTTTGTACATAAAATATTTTACACATTGTACATTATGTGGGGTGATTGCAATAAATGCAACAGTAGAATAAAAAAGAATAATAAAATAAGCTCCCTAGTTTGCTGACATTAAAGCAATCATCAGGAGCGCAGGGGTCAGACCCACGACACTAAGAAAACAGATTATAGATGAATTAATTATATTTAAAAAGGACACAACCAACCACCTAACCAACTACTAAAAGTCTACGTGTTACTACTGCTTTCATTTAATATGCATTTGTGATTGCTTTAAGTTCTAGGTGATATTATGAAATGCCAAAGTAGTATATAATCTGCTACAGTCCCCTTCACACAACTCCTGACATTGTTGTTTATGGAAACTTAAGTTGAGTATTCCTTTAAACCCCGACATCATCTACATAACTGATGTACACTAGATGTCATACTCTCTCAATTTCCCTGCTGCTCTTTATTGCATACTACCTGTGAAAGCAGACAAAATGGTCATTATAAACCCAGCTAGACTGACCATGTTACAGCTTATATACCTGTAGCACAGGTATAGATGGGGCTTGAAAGGTTAGGTTAATTTCCTGCATGTGACCTTTCATCCGCAGCAGGAAGTACAGAGGAAGATGGATCACCAGGATGCACAACTGATGCACAATAATTAGCTAGTTACTGAGGATTATACTGTTGGAAGGATAGAGGGTGGACAGATATGCTAACATGGAACAAATCAAGCTGAACAGAATCCAACATTAGTAAAACTTATTAGTGAGCAGGTGTTGTTGCGGTGTTGTGGTGGATGGGCTGGAATAGACAGTAGGGGGTTGTCACTGGATTGGACAGGCTTTAATATTTTTTTTAAGTACTGTAAAAATGGTGGCAGAGATGAGAAAAAGTTCATTTTTCATTTCTCAAAAGTTTTTTTTTCATTGACAGTGAAAAGCAACAGGATACAAAATACGAAAAGTAAGGACCGCTGAATAATTACACTTCTACAGCCTGGATTCTCTATATTTTAAATTACAAAGATATTTCACTTCTTATAAAAAAAATCTACCCTAAAACATTTACATGGGGGTAAGAAGATGGCAAAGTAAAAGGAAAAATGTTCAAAGGTTGATTAGAAAGTTAAAAAACAGTTTTCATAGAAATTAAGCTTAAAAAGATCTACAATATATCCCAACATAAGTACCTACCTGGTAAATATCGGATAGGCTGCTACTCCCCGAGTCGCTGGCAATACTGCATCCTGATTGGCTGGGAGGCATGCGCATCACCTGGTGATGTGCGTGGTCTGTAAGGTGCATCTTATTAAGGTCAGCAGGAAGCTGTTCAGACAGACAGGATGTAGTAGAGAGACAGAAGGAGAAAAACAGAGAAGAGGATATGAGTTCACTAGGGGCAAACACGCACGCAAGCACGCACGCACATCTGTCTGTTTGGTCAACCTGAAAGCCAACGCTGGTTTGGCTCTGTTTGACATGTTATACTTCAAGATAATGAACATAAAGATGATGGAGGAGAAGACATTTCAGACAGCTGTAAATTATGATCCAGGGTTGCAGGTTGATATGATTTCTGATGGGTTGGAGGTGGGAGGCTAGTTTTATATTTTTGGAGAGACCTTAACAAAACAATGAAGCAGTAAATTCTGATTGGGGCTGTCTCAATAGAATGACACGGCTGGCTGACTTCTATGCAGACAGCTTACATGTCTTAAGTGTGCACACTGGAAAAACGTACATGCAGATTCATACATGAATACTCAAACTCCTTCAGCGCTACCTCCAAAGGCACGCAAATACACCTTCTCTCCACTGCCATTTTAACAATTAAATGGGCAAATACATAAATAGCAACCTAGTTATAAGTCTGCAATTAGCATTGAGTTCAATCTAAAGCATTGCACCTATCTAACTTACAGTAAAGAAACACATTTCCATCCCCAGTTTGTGTGCTGGTAAACAAATCAACAAATCCTGGTATCATACTCTATCTCCTCCTAATTAACAAACTCATTTACACCATCAGTTAATAGACAACTTCGTGAAGGAATTCATAGTATTACCATCTGGGTGGATTACAATAATTATATCCCCTAATATACCTTCCTGACTACAGTCTTACTAAAGCAGAGCATAGGCTCTTCAGAAGCCCTTCACAGCTGGACATGTACTCAGTCAACATAACGAGGCACCTTTATCCAGTGTGTAAGAGCAGGACAACAAAGGTCAAGTTTACGTTTATTCACCAATTTAGCAGGTTTAGAATTGTAATAACTACATTATTCTCTACTGTAAAGCAGTAAACAAATCTCGTCTATTACACAATTACACGATAGATGAAGATGAAAAGAAAACTAAATAATACAATTTCTACGAAGGCTGCGGCTGCAAAAAATATTTAGAAACCAACTGAGGTCAAACATGGGATTGCCTAGAAAGTGAGGCAGGTACTTGGTGCCCCCTCTGCTCTAGAAAAAATGCAAACCTCTAAAGCTTAAGTCTTACCAGTTTGAATTGGGGCAGTGTAAGGGTGAGAGAAGATGTCCTCCTGCGACAGCGTGCAAACCTACAGCACACCTCCTCCATTGCCCCACATCAGACAGTGCTCGCTGTCCTAAGACTTAAACACTCACGCCAACACTTTGCACATGCAAAGCCACACCAAGCCAAACGGAAGCATGGAAGCTAGCTAAGGCTGCGAGGAACCCCGGTGCCAACATGCAATATTAAAGATGTTGAGTCTGGGGGTGCTGCCCCCTCAGTACTCTCTTCTAATAGGCCTGTTGTACTGTACGACCCCATAAGCACTTAACCCCCCACTCCACCATCCGCCAAACCCACAGGGAAACAGCATTGAGGGGTGGAGTTTAGGAAGTTCAATGACTTGATTTTAATGTGTGCCATATTTAAGGGAACACTCAACTTAATGAATTCATGTCCAGTAGATTTAAACACAAACCTTATCCATTTTAAATTGTTTTCTTTGGGACGTTGTTTTCACAGTTGTTTTAAAATTTTATTTGGAAATGTTCTTCATGTCTGGACTAATGGGGATCCAATAAATTAAACAAATAAAATCCCTTTTTATCACAAAGTGGACTACATTACCAGTCGGACAATTCTTGAGCCTTCAATTTGCTGAGAAAAAATAAATAAGCAGGCTGGTGTACCCATCATTTAACATTCACTATACTGTAGGTTACTCCTACAGTGTGGGACAACATTGTATCCTAGATTTGTTTACATTTGTACATGGCCACCTCATTCCCTGAACAAATGACAAGAGAACAAACTCAAGCCTATAAGATGTAGTATATGGACCTGAACACTGCGGTGAAATCAAGAGTAATTTAGAGATGGACTTGTTACGGATGCACTGATTATTTATTCAAGTTATCAGCTGGCATAAAACTTTTATGACACATTTTGTTTGGACCAAACCCTGGCCATGGGATGAAACCAGTATTTTAGAGGAAACCACTATTCACAAGATTTATTCTGACTTAATATATGACTTTGTCGAGTCCCTTAGTCTAGCAGAATAGCCCAACAGATTCACACAAAGAATCTGAAAATTCTACAAACAAACAAACAAACAAACAAACAAACACACACACACACACACACACACACACACACACACACACACCTATATTACTGTAATGTACCACTTAAATATAAATACATTCTGCTGAGTCCCTCTGTTTGTCTCCATCACTAACATATATCAACAATAATTCATATAATTAGATTAGAATCTAAACAGTATGATTCTAATTTCAAAGTGTGCAACTGAAACACTCATAGATACACATACTGACTCACAGATCTCTGAGATTAGTTCAAGTGTGACTGATGTAGTGTTTAAGTGAAATCCATTTCCCATTAGGTATGGCAGTGTAATGAATTGTGTTTCATTTATTAAACCGCAGGCAACACCTTACCCTCGACTCTTTATGTTACTGACTTTATATCTTCAATCACACATATACACAAGTCAAATTCTATAGACTCATCCCCAATGCATGCTGTTGACCAACCCTCTTTACTTCTAGTTGTGTTTCTTTGTTTGGGAATAAGAACAGACAGAAAAAGCGGGGGGGCAGAGAGTGAATGTTCATCACAGCTATTGATTTTTGGGATGCAGAAGTTATAACCTAGCGATGAGGAAGCTCCCACCCTGCATCCATCTTATACATTAACCCGAATGGACATACACAAAGATAGAAATGAATGTGTCCAACCGCTAAGTCAATCAGGAATATCAATCAGGGAAAAGAAGCACACGCATAAACCTTACCAAAGAAAATACTGAAATGATAAGAATATGGCATATGATTGAACAGCCAGACCTTCATCTTGTCATGATCATAGATGAAAGGTTTGGGAATCCAGCAGCAACATTTCTATTGGCTGTGAGTAACTGATACTGATATATGGTAATCAAAGAGGTGCTATAAGAAAAAGGGTATTGAGGAGGTAAGTTTGGCTTTGTGTCATTCAGACACACAGTGACTTTTGCGTGAATGGTTCTTACGACTTTATTCAGACATAACAACACAATAATGGAAAAAGACACATGCTCGCACAACATTTGGTGCCTGGAGGAGGAGCACAGAAAGACAGAAAAATGGTGAGATTTAAATGGTCTCAAAAGTGTAAGTTTTAGAGCTACCAGGGAATCAAATACGGCAAAGACAGAGGGTGATAATGTGTTTCTGTGAGTGTATGAGACTGGGAAGGATGGAAGGGGGAGGTCGGGCGAGGAAGTGATGGGTGAAGTGAATAATTGTGGTAGTCTCGTGGCTCCTATTCACACCACAGACTTAATCCTGATTTAATCCTCCTCTTTCCCTTTCCCAGCGGGCTGAGCCGGGGGAGGGGGTTAAGGGGGTCTCCCATTTTCTTCATGCATTAAGAATGAGAGTAAGGGGTTTAAATATAAATGTGTAAGGTTCCTTCAGCTGTACAATTCTATCATGTCAACGAGACGGCGCAATCATAAGAGGACCAAGCTGGCTGTAAATGTCCTGTTGCAGTCAAACAGACCGAGTTTACGCAATACTAATCACTTACAGAGTCTGATTAACTCCAGAGAAACGAACCTATCATCTATTATAATAAGGCAGAGAAAACATTAATTCCAAGAAAAATGCAGCAGTCAAAGAGGGTAAAAATCCACAAGGAACAAGCCTGGAGAGCCAAGCTGTCAGAACATCAAGTTGTTCCCTACCTACCAAGGCGGCTTATAAATGAATAATTGGCTGATGTTGTGAACAGAGGACACAACTGAACACAACTGATGTGTGTAAATGCATTTATTTATTCAGTAATCATCAAATCACCCACTACGATTTTAAAGACTTTGTGTTAAAACTAAATGAAATTAGGCTATGTCGGTATAAAAGCTAGTTTTACTAAAAGTACATATTTAATATTTCTTATTTGGGTGTTCCCAATTTGTTGTCTGAGACAAACACCCAATGCCATACAGTTCATAGCAGTTTACCAGCCAAATAAGGATCCTTCATTCCATAAAAGCACATTAACCAATATAAAAAAGGCCACTCTGCTGTTATTTGGCTAATTTTACCACTTGTTTGTCTTACTATAGATAGACTAAGCAAATCAAACCAGTCAAAACATATTAAAGTGAAATCTTCCTTTTTCTTTCTGTGTAAAACCCAACTCGGTTTCACTTATTGCTTCCAATTTTAACAATGAGATTAACTAGCTGTGCGCCTGAGTGCTCCATTCCCCCCCATTTCCTCAATGATAAAATGGGCTATAAAACCGAGACTGGCCATTTGGCTACACAGACAAGAGACCAGGTTTCCCAAAGGCATTTTAGTGCTGAGATAATCTTTGCTGAATTGTAGGTGAATGTGCAGAGAGATGCTTTGGGAATGGTTGTTTACCTTGAAGACATTAATGGATGCAGCCTGGTCTGTCTATTATTATAGTCAGGAGTTGGTGGGTTGAGGGTCTCAGAAGGGGCCACATCATTAAAATTATTTACAAACAGTGGTGCTTCTTTACCTTGAATTACTTTTTACATTAATTATTAGTTTGGCCTACCATTTAATGACTTAATGGCAGACCACATCTGAGACTTCCCTAAACCACTGGTACTCAGAGAGAAAGAGAGACATCTACACAGAAGGATACCTAGACAAAGACAGATCAGAGACCAGCTAATACAGGAGGATAAGTAAGACGATTTATCAAAAGAGGTGGTGCATGGCAGAGACGTGCACACCAATATACACAATGACACAAAAAATAATCCGAAGCATGAGCGAGAACAACACATTAAAATGAAAAATAAAGAGGACAAAGGGCTTAGCTAGGTGATTAAAGAAAATGTGATGAGGCTGATGAATTCTGATGAGGAAGATAATTAAAGTGGGTTCAACAAACAATGACACAAACAAAGCTCAATGAATATTTAAAGACAATGCTGTTGTATTGGCCAAGAAAAAACTAAATGACAGTATCACAGGTAGAAGAGGTATTGTTCAGTGTATCCAAACGGATGCTGACGTGTAAGAAAATAATGATTTTGGGGTTGCATATTTTGTTGGTGATCACTGGGAGATTACTGAATTTTAGCTAATCTATATGCATACTTAATAATGCAACAGAAATAACGTGGCAGAAATTGGTGTATTTCATGTGTTGCATTGTTCACAAATCCAAACCCAATAATCTAGAATTATGTACTACATGGAAAAGGTATTCTGATGGTGGCAATTATCAAAAGGACTAGTGCTGACCAATGTTTATTCAAGTATCATTAATAGACCCCCAACTGACTCATAATGTTCACTGGCTGTAGAGGATAAAGGAATAATAAGAATTAAGTCCTGTTTTAAAACTGGCTTGGCTTCACTACTCATAACCCCACAGTTGAGTAAATACAGACATGGAAATGGATGGTGAGGTCACTGGTGGGGTATCTGACATGAACATGGCCGGCCTGTAGATGTCAGCAGTGACAAACTTGCCTTGACATGACTTGAGTGCTACGCTAAGAAACACAACCATCAATCAGCAATGAAGTAACAACTAAATGAACATGTTGAACTATGCATATTAACGTTTGTGTTGAGGTGAGATTTGAGTGTTCTAGAAACAACTTAATTTTTTTTTTAAATAGAAGCTCCACAGAAAAAGGTGTTCATTAAATTCCATAAAACGCTTTCCCGCGATGCATTTAGAGCATAATTACACACTAAAATAAAAAACCCTAGCCGTCAACATATGCCTTCACTCATAACAGCTGTCCTCATGTGTTAAGTTAGCTCCCAGCGCAGGTTGTTGCACCAGAAACCACACCACAGACAGCAGCAGTTCACCTCTTGGCAAAGACACAATGAAGCTGCAGTCTTTTTCAGTTCTCATTTGTCACTTTCCAACCAATAATACCTCTTCGCTTTGATTATCTTGGTTACAAATTTCCAGTCCATGTCAAGTGGTTCACGTTTTCCTGTCACTGTCCCAGTCTCACTTGCTGTCAATTTCTCCTTTGACCTTCATCCCATTCGGTCTCTTTTATGGTGAGGTATTTTATTCTAGCATTTCTTTCCCTACTGGATCAAACCCCTGTTTCAGCTCTAACACACAATACTGCATCAAAAGGAGCAAGTGGGAAGGAAATGACTACAAGGAGCCTCATCCGACTAGCCAGGTGAGACTGGCACTGCTGTCTGGAACAGGACAGACACACGCACGCACTTTGAAGCTCCAGATACAGCCCGGTAGCGTGGCAGAAACCTTTGATCAATCAAGGCCACTTGTGTCAGAAAACATGGACATTTACGAGCAATAGGAGAGAAAAAGACACGCGTGTACAAGTACACACTCACATTTATTCACAAAGGAACAACAACCCAATACACAACACAAAATCGTATTAATCTACACACACAGAGTATATTATTCCTGAACTGCGCTGCATCTGGGCTTCATTCAGTAAAACATACACTGAGCTTCCAGAATAGGCGTAGCACACAGCAATGTTCCACTCTATTACTGGCAAGTCTGCAGATGCTTGGATTAAGATACAGTGAAGGGAGGCAGATGGAGATGGGGAGAAAATGGAGGGCCCTGAAGTGAATATGACTGAGTGTAAGAAAGATGGAGAGACAGGGAGAAAAGGGTAACAGAGGGGCAGAGAGCAGCATATGATTGAGACTGGATTGTGTGTGTGTGTGTGTGTGTGTGTGTGTGTGTGTGTGTGTGTGTGTGTGTGTGTGTGTG
>NC_048419.1:19023609-19033876 GCF_013103735.1 Etheostoma cragini | reverse complement strand
ACACACACACACACACACACACACACACACACACACACACACACACACACACACACACACACACACACACACATAAGCCAGACCTACTTTGTAAAAATGTGTCTCTTACTTGCAGTGAAAACCAAACCTTTACCAAAGTAGAAATGTTGGTTAACTATGCGTTCACATATTGTACTGGGCCACACATTTAGATTAACCCTAGTTGAAGGAATAAACACCACTTTTCACAACAAGTATAAGCACTTGATCATGCATTGAGAAGAGGAAGCATGTGCCATCTGCTGAGTCTGAGGTCAAAGTGGTGCTTCTGTTTCTTTGCAAATAGCCTTTATTTTAAAGGGGCACTCTGCTGATTTTTACTTGTCACAGAATGGTTTTCAGCTAAATATGCTCACAAACAATGCTGAACAAAAAAATGAGACATTAATGGTTAGAGCCTGAAAGTTTGGCAGCTGAAACGGGAAAGCTTTTTTCAATATAAGATGATTTGGCACAGCAACACATTGCCTAGAAATCTCTGAAACACATTTTAATATCAGTTAGGGAAAATAACTGCACCTGATTTAACTTTTGCCCCAGTTGTTTGAGAGTGATAAGGTTGAGAGTTCACCTAGCCTTTCATGCTAGATGCGTTTTTCTACGCGTTAGTCACAAGGCGCTCTCTCTCTCTCTCTCTCGCTCTCTGAAAAAGACAGGATGAGTGGGGAAAACTGTGGCAATTGTAGCCTATATGTGGCTCTGTGTGCCACTCTCTCTGTTCGTCATCGCCTGTCTCGCTGTGAGAAGTCGAGACAGCCAAAATCACAGTAAACCTGGCTGTTTTATTTTGAAATAGGTTTATTTTGGTAAAATATCCGGCTGCACTGTGGTCTTCCTGTACGTGATTACCTGCCTGGCTTGACACATAGGTGCCCGGTGTGGTCGGACAGATTGGTTAACATGGGCGTCGGGAAAACAAAATAGCTGCGCTACGTTGCTATACACAACGCTTACATCTGCGGTGTGTTCCCGATGTTAGATGTTTCTTAAAGGAATAACCAACCTATTATAGCATGTCTGCCCTCTTTCTCTACTTGCTTGTTTTAAACACCTGTGTGAGGACATTTTTAAGACTAACAGCACTGGATACTGTAGTACCGTTAAAAAACAAGATAAAAAATCAACATATATCATTTCAAAGCTAACATTTTCTGATGA
The DNA here is from genome assembly GCF_013103735.1 of Etheostoma cragini. Taxonomy (NCBI): domain Eukaryota; kingdom Metazoa; phylum Chordata; class Actinopteri; order Perciformes; family Percidae; genus Etheostoma; species Etheostoma cragini. Next base: position 19,032,679 of record NC_048419.1, on the reverse strand, counting down.
TCAGTGGATTGTCTGACTTGGTAAACCTCATCCATCTTTTCCTCCAGTATGAATACACATGGGTGCTATGATAAAGGATCTATATGTGATTTTCATGGGGTTGATTTAATGTTAAACGTCCAATATGCAATTTATTTACTGTACTAAATCCCAAAATTACCCCAATGTGTCATCAGATATTAAGAATAAATGCTAAGTTGAAATACTAGTTTTTCTGACATCAATGCATACCACAATTTTTTCCATTTGAAATTTCCGTTCCATGAAGAAATTTCTGTTTGTGTTTTAGCCTGTGTTTTGTTATCAACTGCTTTGACAGCCAGGTTGGGTTGCCAGATATACCTGTAAAAACGTAAAGCCAGCGCGCTGCAGCTGAATCATTAGTACAGAAAGCAGAAAACAAAAGAACAGAATCTGATGCTATAGATTCTAACAGACCTAAAAAAAACGTGATCAGTGATCAGTTGCGTGATCAGAGGTGTAACAGACCCGGGTAAATATTGGAGATGTATATGAAAGATGGAGATAGCTTAAAGTCCAAAAGGATGCAGAGTTGGCTAATCCTGAACAGGTAAGCATTAGTTTCAGGCTAATTTATCACAGCTACTAGGGACGGCCATGTAATTTTAACATTTGTGTACTCACACTGACTTATGTAGCTGGAGTACACAAGTTGGTTACTCGCAAAAACAACTGAGACACAGTAACGCCACCATGCTAATGGCTAACGTTACTGGAAGACCAGGCAAGCGTGACACGGCTGTGTACAACGTGTAGCCTGTTCAGCGTCCGTAGCTAACAATGGTGAATTATTTGAAGCCAAGTGACAGGGGGTTGTAAATCGAAAAGAGAGGACCTTGAGTTTGCAGTGTGGTTTTCGCGATTTTTGCCATGATTCTAGGCCAATAAAGTGTGTTTTTCTGTCAGGTGATTGTCTACATGACCAAGTCTTTCTTTTGTTTCTCTCTCTCTCTGTGTGTGTGTGTGTGTGTGTGTGTGTGTGTGTGTGTGTGTGTGTGTGTGTGTGTGTGTGTGTGTGTGTGTGGGTGTGTGTGTGTGTGTGTTGTACAGAAAGCTGCAAGGCGTCTCTGTCTGTATTGAGGACAGGGGGCCACGGCCAGGTCTGCCGGATACAGGAGGGAAGGCTAAAGACTTGGCTTGAATACTGACACGACTACTTGTACATGCACACACACATGTATGTGCACTGACATATACATACACATACACCTTAGAAACTCCCCGCTCCCCTGTGATAACAGATGCTTCCTGCCCTGCAGCCCAACCCACACCACTTAACACATACAACAGAAAAACACATGCAGCAGGTCCCTGGCACCCATAGAGGTTGACACAGAGGCCGGGTAGAGGGGCGGCCCCACCTTTTGGTTCTCCTGTGGTGTTGGATCCTGCTTCACTCTTTTGGCCCACTCACCTCAGCCCAGACAGAGCTCACTACAATTTTGGTTCTATCGGCAGGACAGGAAAGGAACTTTATTTCCTGAACTCCAACGTTTATCAGACATTTTATTATTTTTCCTTACAAAAACTGTTGTTGACAACAAAAGTAGGCCAGAGCAACTGCTAGATATGAGCCTGAACTGGGGCTAATATGGTTAAACAGAGCAACTCTTTCCATTATGGTTTAAATTTATAATTATTTAGCTGCTTTTGTTGTGAATGTCCCATGCTGCTGCCAGTATGTCTCAATATATGACATAAAGAATGGATTGCTTTAGAGATTGGCTGGTCACTTCTTGTGTGTCTGTGTAATTCGGAATTTGGAGAAGAAAAATTATTAGAAATTGATTAGGTTTTAGTGTTTTTGCATGGATAAACTGACCAACAGATCTCTTTCTTGCCTGACAGCCATTGTTATCATACCACACATTGTCTGCTTCCCCCACACTCTCTTTCTCATTGTTTTTCCTTTCTCTTTCTAACACATTCACAAACACCTACAGCGCAATCACCATCCATGTATTTATAAATGCCCTTGAAAATTATCCAGTAAAGGCTCTCTGGTTGTGCAGGCAGAGGAGGGGATGGGGATCAATATCAGTGAGATAATGGGAGCCAAGTGAAATTGGGGGGATGGGGACTATGGGTGGTTGAAATATCAGCACAGGGGTGTGTGTGCATGTGTGTGTGTGTGTGTACAGATGGGGGTAGCAGCTCATATCTGACAGAGCTCTGGTAGGTGGAATCTGCATACATAAAATGAGGGGGAGTAATGTATGTGTTTGTGCACATGTATTATATCCATGTGAGTATTATGCTATGACCATTTTAGAGTGCCAGGATGTAGGCATGTGTGTGTGTGTGTGTGTGTGTGTGTGTGTGTGTGTGTGTGTGTGTGCTTGTGTGCGTGTGTTTGTGTGTTTGTGTGTGCGCGTGTTTGACTATGCATTTGTGGGAGTTAAACTGCATCTAAGGGCACCAGCAAGGTCATGGGTCAGATGCATGTGTGTATGTGTATGGACAGTGTGTCTGTGTCCATACACATACACACATGTGTGTGTGTGTGTGTGTGTGTGTGTGTGTGTGAGAGTGTGTGTGTGTGTGTGTGTGTGTGTATGTGTAATTGTGCACAAAGGCTTGAGTGCAACTCCACATGAGTAGCCTCAATTTCAGTTCATTTAGCCCAGTAGTGTTGACCAGCTTGGTGTATTAGTGCATACAGGGCCTGAGTGGGCCTTTCACTCTAAAATGTCAGCCTACCTAGCTAATGGACAGTATTTACACCATTCAGGACAAAACAAGTGTACCAAGTACACTGTACCAAGTGAATCAATCAAATAGCACTGCATTTTCTTTTCAACATCAAAAGGAAAAGTGTGATAAACTACTGAGCAAGCAAGTGACTTTTCTATCAGCTGAGAATGGTCACCTGTGTCTGGAATTGAAATGGGTGCCATGATGAAATTGTAGGATATTTGCATTTTATATGTGACAGGTGACTCGCTTTGAATTGTGACCAATCGATCCCTGATCATATCCAGATGAGCAGTGAAAACTGTGCAAAAGGCTAATGAATTACTCAAACACTGTCAGCAATTTGCCTTTTACCAATATACTGAATGCGTAAAGGCTTCACTAAGGCTACTTATTGAAAAGACCCCATTCCATGTAGGATTTTCTGTTCTGTTGTTGTTGATCTCAAAAAATGCCAAAAAGATGCAAAAATGCTTTTTTGGGACCTCCATTGTCACATTTAGCATACGTATTGTTTAACACAAAGGTAGTATTTGTGACGTTTATGGCATGACCCAAAGCCAGCAATAATATATGTTGTGCCTGTATAATATGCAATGATGTTTTTAGTTTAATGAAAAAAAAATATATATTATAAGGGATGCACATAAAATAGAGGAAAAACAATTTAGCAACACTGCATGTTTTTGTTTCCAAGGATTGAATAGTAATTTATGACTTATGGGAGAGGAGTTGGGCATGGCCTGGCCTAATGCAACCCATATCGATCTTTATCACCCCTACTTCCTGTGCATATGATATCCTAGACCTCCTTTGGCATACTAAAAGCCCTCTCTCTATTGTTGCCTTTGCTCTGATTCTCCCTCTCTCTCGGTTTTCTGTCTTTGTCTCTCACTCATGTACTTTGTCGTCATGCTCTTAACATGATGCACACCCTACCCCCATCTTTCTGGGCTCTAGGGCCACATTACCTTGACACCCTGTATGATTTCTTGCAGGTCTGTAAATCAGCCTGTCTCTGGGTTTGAGGTCAGGGTAATACCTCTTTCACACCAACGACCAGGGTTGGACCAGGGTAATCGGACCAGGATAATTGGACCTGTGTTCAACCCTTCTTTTGTCAATTCAAACAAAGCCAGTCAACATGGGTTGATCCCTGGTCACGAAAATTCAGATATTAACTGGGTCAAAACCGGAGAGATACAAAAAATTACAACACGTGATGGATACTGGCCGGAATTTACATGTCATGAAAATCACTCAAGTAATTTGTCACTGGAAATTTTATACAAATGCAATCAGTAAACAGCTAACACATCACTTAGACCTACTCAAGTCCAGCTACACACCAGCAAAACTATTGTTTTGTACTTCAAGTCCTCAATGAACAGTAAACTGAGGGCTGTAGAGTTGTTGTGTTCCCGAGCAAGCGGACATGGAGAGTGTGTGAGAGAGAGAAAGAGAAGGAGAGAGAGCGAGAGTGCACAACGGAGCTGTGAATGGGAGACATAAAAATATACTTCCAATTGTTTCACAGCGGTTACGTTCTAAAGCACAAATAATTAACCATCAAACACTGAAAAGATGATTGTGTGAAGAAAGACGCTCTTTTCTCTTGCCCTGCATTTCATTCAGTGCAGGTACAGCAGCTTGATTTATGACCATTTTAGGACAAGGGGAGAATATTTCTCTTAAAAACAAAAAAAGAGATAAAAAGAAAGATCTGTGCAAATCAGAGGCCACATTACACTGCAGATGTTTCTCGGCTATCAACAGACCGAAAGAGAGAGAAAGTTAGTGAGAGAGAAAGAGAGCCCGAGAGAGAGAGAGCCCGAGAGAGAGAGAGAGAGAGAGAGAGAGAGAGAGAGAGAAATAAATAAAACTTATATATGACAAAATCTATGTTGCTTTTTTCTCTCATAGCTATTACAAAGGAAATTGGTTTTCAGTAACTCGGGTTTGCAAGTTATTGTTCCTCTAAAGTAATGAGAGTAAAACATGTGTTCCAAGTTTAGAAAACAAAATTCAAATGCTTCAGATGTCAGTTTTTTAGGGATTGCACATGTGAAATCAGGATGCTTGGATTATTGTTTACTATAACCTTGATTAGAAAAAGGAAAAACACATTTTAGGTATTTCTCTGACACTTTTAAAGTTTCTTTAATGTAGTATGAGAAACATATCTCAACATTAGGAACTAAATTAAACCATGTATATGTCCCATGTGGCTATACTTTCTTGGTCGAGGTTTTGACAATTCCTCCTCCAATTAAACCGCTACAATCCCTTAATTTCATCTTTGAATTTAAATCAATTTGGTAATTACTTGAGGTGTTATCTTTATCCCTCAGAGTGACATCTGAACATGTCCCTTCTGAAAAAAATGCAATGCTTCGAGGCGGTTGGTTCCTAATCAGACTCCTAGCGCTGTCTGGGCAGGAAGCCACAGCACTGAGGAAAAGGGGTCAATAGACTGTACTGACGAATAATTAATCTTCTTACTCCACTCAATAGATGTTCAGCAGTTTAATGTAGCTATCTATCCTATGTGATCTAATAATTAATGGTAGGCCAGTAACAGTAGCTTGAATCAAATATAGCGTCTAGCTGTTTAAACCGAAGTTGGTTGGTGGTGGTGGTGGTGATGGCGCAGTGGACATGACACAAGCCTTTGGTGTGGGATATTCCCGCTGTGATACATCAGCCTATGTGTCCCTAAGCAAGACACTTAAACCCAGTTGCTCTAGAGGCGCGCAACCTCTGACATTTAACAATTGTATGTCACTTTGGATAGAAGAGTCAGCTAAATGACATAATGTAAAAGTCTGAAAACACTGAACAGAAGATCAATAAAGTCTCCATACAAATATCTTCCCTCAGTCAAATCTACTTTGCACCCTGAAATGACTCGTTAGGAAGCAACCATTAACTTCGCCATCTGACTCCATCTGTCCTGCCTTTGCACTGAATCCATCATCCCACTGTAGCTCTCTGCTACCAATGCCTTCATAGCCCTATTACTATTCAACGCAACATGAAGTCCGCACAAACTGATTGTGCCAATGTTGAGGAAGGCCCATTGATTGCTGAGGAAAGCAAAGGCAGCAGCCTGGGTCAACCTGAGTCTGGACCTGCTGTACTCTGCCAGATAGACTGCAGACGAGAGAGGGGAGTACGTTTTGTGCTTGTGTTCCTCCTCCAATCAGCAAAGCATGACACTTCCTGTTTGTTTAAGCTAAAACGTATCTGGTAAGAAATGACTGCTGTACATGGCACATACGAAAAAAGAAAGAAAGAAAATTATAAATAAAGCAAGCTGTGTTCTTCCACAAATAAAGTCCATACATTTTTCCACAGGTCTCAACATTCAATTTTACTTCTTCCTCTGTATCTTGGAGGCAAAGTTGAAAAGCATTGCTCAATCATGTGAATGCTTAAAGAAAAGTATGAGTAAATACGGTCAAATCAGTTACTAAGTCATTAGTGCTACCAGCAGCAAAGTAACCAACTTTAAACCAACTTGTAGATATAAGCTCATGGTTACACCACACTACAAAGAAGCTCCAGGGAAAGGAGTGAAGAGGAAATGCAAAGCATCTGGAAGGGTCATAAGTACTGGGTGCCATTTGGTATATAAACAGAAAGCAAAGGTTGGAAATGTGAGGATGCAGATGGTTTTAGAAGGAGTTGTTGTGATGTATAAGACAGGAAGAAGCAGATGAGTGAAAATACCGCCCAGCAGGGCAGCAATAGCAGCATCAGGCTGGCAACAACAACAGGCCCCATTATTGATGTTTAAATAATAGATAGGAAAAGGGAGAGGGAGATGAAGAGATGAACAAGTAGTAGAGGATAGAATAGCCCCTTACTAAAAACAGATGAGAAAGGAAGGAAAGGCGAAAGAGGAAGACAGCAGGAAATCACTGCTAAAAACAGAAGGAAATGACAGAAAACACAGGAGGCACAAGAAAACACAGCTCAGAAAACAGGTCCCATGTGGGCAGAAGGGAGGGTCAGAGAGTTTGGCAGCGGAACATTTTGACAAGTCTTCTAGCAGCGAGAGGACGTGGAGGTTGTGTTCCACCAGGATGAGCAGGACATGATTTAAAGGGATAGTTCACCAATAAAACACAACACAATTAAATAATGAAAGATGTTGAAAGCCTTTTAAACATCACATCAATTGATTGCTATCTTAGGAGACTATTCTATCCTAAGCAGACCTCCCTTTTAATGTTCTGTCTTGTTTATTGGACATGCAAATGAATCTAGGCCTCATAACTGCTCGGTGGCCCTGATGGCCCCACAGAGCAACTCCACTGGCCTAGATTTTGCTGTCTGTCATCTGATGCCAAATTTCCATCCACACAGTCGATATATCAATAAGTATCCTCTGACGTTAGAAATCAGAGCGTGTGAGAAGGATGCAATATGGTAAAGAGATCCATTTTAGAACAGTGGTAATGAACAAATGTGCCTAAATAGCTAAATAAACTGTTTGCTTCCATAGCAGTTCAGCCTAGAGGGTTATTCTCCAAGTCTGTTATAAACAAAACAGTAGAAAAGCCTGTAAAAGCCTGTTGGCAGCTGCAGATTCAATTTTGAGAAGTAAATCTAAGTAATTTAAATGATTCAAACGACCTGCTTACTACTCTCTACTATTGTAAGTTGACTAGTTTAGTTGTCAGACCAAGATTGCTGAAGATTAATCAAGCCTCTGATTGGTGGGCAATGTATTTTATGCAAAACTGCCCATACACTGGTGGAATATGGGGAAGTTTTGTTTCTTCTTTCTATCCCTCCTTCCTTGAGATCGCAGAAGAAATTCAAAAACCTTTTCTCAGTAAGTTAAAATCCCTTGGCAAACCACCCTCCCACTCTGTTTTCTACTTTGCTTCTCTTCCCTGCAAACCCAAATGCAGTGTTTTTGAATGCTACTGTACCTCCAGATAGAGCATGCTTGCCTAATGGGAGGAAAAGGGAAACTTAATTAACCTTTGTAAAAGGTGGTCTCATCACAGACGCCAACCAATTAACTAAGGACTTCAAACAGGGCGAGCTGGATGAAAACCTCAGTGGCTCTAAACGGAGAACTAATTAGCTAGATTCATGCAGAAAAGATGGGCCAGTAATAACATACAGATACAACGGTTTAAGTAATTCAGTGCAAAAACAACGATCAAAGAAAAAAAAACGCTCTTGCTTCTTACTTTTGGTTGTCATAACAGCTCACAATATTGGACATCAAGCGCAAAGAGTAAACTAGTTTAACTAGAAAACCCCAATCTACTGTGTGGACGATCAATAGGTGGTTGGAAGCCTTGAGATTTGAGAAGCTGACAAGTAACAAATGAGGTCAACTGAAACGCAGACATTGGATTGGAAATAAACTGCAACAATGGTGAGGATGTTCCGTAGAAAAATCAGGTGTTAGCTTGTTGCCAATATATTAGTATCAGTAACAATATTAATCATAATTATAATGTCAGACAATGTTGGAAGATGTTTTTTAACTCAAACATTAATATTACTAATGGATTTACAAGCTTTGCCAGTAATGAAAGATCTTTGGACAATTTGGATCACACAAGAGATGGAGAGCAATAAAGACGAGTAATAAGGTATTTAAGACCACGTTCAGTGACTGCGTGTGGTACAGATTTAATGTGTTATCTCAGACTGAACATCTTCTTACTTTATCCCTTTTCTCTTCAGGGACCTAATTATTACTTACTAACACCCCCCCCCCCCCCCCCCCCCCCCCCCACACACACACACGCACACACACACACACACACACACACACACACACACGATGAAGACAAACATCTCTGAGGCTTTCAGCACCCAGACAGGAGCTCCCAAAGAGACAGACACACAGGGATTTCTCTGACAGCTATTCTGCTCGGACAATGAGGCGTACAGCAGAGGAGTCCTGGCATGTTAGTCTGAATATTTTAAAAAATAGAACAAACAACAATACAACTAACAATTCATGCACCGTAGTTGCTTTCCTTGCCTCATCAAGACGTTCACTTGAGGCTAGGATAACTGGCGGATTATTCGAGCAACTAAAACTAGGACAACAAACTGTTAATTATACACATGGCTGCATTATTACCAGGGTTCTGCGGACTACTGGCAGCCAATAGTCAGATCAGACAACTCACATGGATTACATGTATAAAATGACAGATCTAAGGAAAACCAAATAAGTGTAAAATCAACGTCATTTGTCAGCCTGGTTACAACAGCAATTATTGCAGGGAACGGGGACCATATATATACACTCACCGGCCACTTTATTAGGTACACCTGTCCAACTGCTCGTTAACACTTAATTTCTAAGCAGCCA
>NC_048419.1:18963623-19023509 GCF_013103735.1 Etheostoma cragini | reverse complement strand
GTTACTAGCATGGGGTACCTAATAAAGTGGCCGGTGAGTGTATATACACACACACACACACACACACACACACACACACACACACACACACTTATAAGCTATAGTGCAACCTTATTTGGAACCTTTGTCCCATCATCTGCATTCATTGCTCTCTTACGAATAAAATGTAAATATCATCTACACCCACAGGTGCTTCCTAATATTATTTTTGAAAACCCTCCAATCAGTGTGTCCTTTGGGGAGTAAGGAGTGGTGCTAGGAAGATTAAAACATACATTGGTGCATAGATATCCAAGCACTTCAGTGTCCACAAAGTTTTGAATTGTACACTGCCATCAGGTTTACCTTCTCAGGTGACTGACACTGAAAACAACATCATTTCTGTTTTGTTTTATTTACTCCTTGGAGTTTGTCGCTGTTGTAAGGTGGTGTTATGTTCAATGTTCCGCCACACCACAAAAAGGCTGGGGGGAATACAAAAGAGAGAAACCTCCATCTGCACTGTGTATATATCTTTGTGCATCGGTGGTTTCCAATAAAAAAACACACTTGTCTATTGATTGAATCAACACATTTTGTCCATTGACTTTGCATTTTCGTAATTTGTAGTTTTTGTATGAATCATTACCTACAGTGAAGGGAGAGGAAAAGGCTTTGGCATGTTATCAGACGTTGTGCATATCATATTTTCCAGGGTACATTTCAAATTAAAATAAAGGAAGAAGCAAAGCATGAATGCGTTTTTAAACCAACACAATAAATATTCATCATATGCATATAAATCAAGCTGTTTTTCTCTCATCCCCACCCTATCTCTCTCTCGCACACAGACAGAAAGTGAGTGAGCAAGAGAGAGAGAGAGAGAGAGCAAGAGAGAGCGAGAGAGAGAGAGGGGGGCACTAGCCAGAAAAGGGATTACGACATCGCTTACTTTGGAGGACCACGGCTGCAAGCAGTTGGCATAGCAACGGACCAGGAAAGCCATTTCAACAGAAGGGAGGGTGCCAGTGAAGGGAAGTTTCCCCTCGTTCACCAAAAGAAGAAGTATAAGCGGAGGGGCAAGGGCTGATGCCAACCCCTTTGCTGAAAGAGAATTGTCCAGGTGATTTTTAAAAAACCTCTGTGTTCATTTGGCAGTAAAAGGCAGAAGATTGTCGCTATAGAGGGAGACAAGGCAGATCCATTTAAGTGTCACGCTTTCTCTCTTATGCATCCAAAGAACTGCAACAGAGAAGCTTAAAACCCTCCTTAAAAAGGAAAACTGCAGAACATTCTAAACTTATTCCAGAGCAGGAGGTTGAGTGGTCCAAGAAAACGGCAACATCAGATCCAAATTGATTATCTTTTTCTGATGAAAGTTAAATGTAAAAGCTTATGGAGTCCTTTCTGTCTTCTTTTAGATTCACTTTCTTTCTTTAAAGAAGCAGAGGTCCCTTTCCTCAATGGATAAGCCAGTGCTGGATAAAACGATGGGCTTGTCTGTGCATCTGCAGCCCCCCAGGAAGAAGCCTCTTCCACAGCTTAAAGTCCTCCAAACAGCCCCCAAAAGCCTGGATCATTTGCCTGCAGCTCTCCTCTCCTCCTCATGCAATGTCTATGTCTGTCAAACTCCTTTCTGTCTCTTTGCAACTCTTTTTCTCACTACAGAGCTCCAGTGCATGTGCGTGCCCAGCAGTGCAGCTCCATGGCACGGGCAAGTGATCCCCGTCCCTTAACCCAGTTTCAAGCTCTCTTCCCTCCTTAGCGCCCAGACCTCACGCCGGCATTCTTCCTCTCCCTCCTGCCCTTAGAGAGAAGCTACCGTGGATTGGATGCTGCACCGTGGAGAGCCAGCTGCTAATGGAAAACGGAGGAGAGAGTGTGAGCGAGGGAGGAGGGAGGAGAATCCAGCTGAAAAAGAATGACATCACCTGTGCTGCAAGAGAGAGAGAGCGAGATGGAGGGGATGGGAGGTGGCGTGGATGACGCGAGCGCAAGCAGAGGGAAACTGCATTAGATGGATTGGCTGCTGAGCAGATGTAGATGAAAGAGAGATGTGGACAGAGTCAGAGAATGGGAAAAACAGAGATGGAGAGGAAAGAAAGGAAGCATCTTTATTGATCTGCTGGTAACATAAAGCTGAGTGGATAGAGGCAACCCCTCTACTCTTTGTGAGCATGCCCCATAAATTACCAAAAAAAAAAAAATCAGAGCCTCTCTCAGATACAAAGACAGACGCTGGCGGCATTTTGGCGAGTGTGAACACGCAACACAATAGCACAAGCTGATAACGGGTTTTCCCTGTCAAAAAGCCCCCATCTGGAGGATTTGCGACACAGTAGACAGTATTTGACATAAGAGCCAATCACTGATAAATCCCTCTTATACGGTACATCACTAAACAATATACTGACTTAATAAAAAGGCATTTAGCTTAAGGTATATTAGAAGCAGACCTGGATCTCTGCAAATAATCACTTGAAGCATCAAACGTAAGACACCATTAAAGTAGGATAAACTACGAGAGAATAGACTTTTCAAGCCTTTTAATTAGAAAATCATGAACCAAACAGCCACCAAACCCTACTTAGCATTGATTTCAAAGCCAAAAGAAGCCTACCGCCTTGGCCTGCCCGATTCGGGGAAAAATACGAACCACGACTGTTTTAGCTTACAACTGATATCACGATTATCAGCCATGATTTCTTTTTCAGGAAGTGTAATGTTTATTTCACACATGAACCATGACAAAACAAAACAAATTGGCAGTACCAAACTGATTTTTGCTTCGCAAAAGTGCTTTAAAACATATTTTATACAGTCTGTTTAAAACGTACAGAAGAAAGTAGTAGTAGCGTTTGTGATGCAGTCGGCTCGTAAAATTAAATGAGAATCTAAGTTATAAAAAAATTTAAAATGTTATCGTCAACAGGGTGAATAGAGATCGCCATTTTATACAATTAATCGTGCATGCCTAATACAGCCCGAGTGAAAACCATGCACATTTTTTATAGGACTTTTAATATGAAGCACGACTACAAATTTAAAAAGTACCAATTGAAATGTAGTTAAAAACAAGGGTTGTAAGTAACCTTGACAGCAAAAATGTTTACCAAATCACTAAATCAATTCTTAATGGGAATTATAGCCCCTTTGATGATGGCAAATTAAGCAGAAACTCAGCAGGAGAAAAATAGCGAAGCCCTGACTTGAAAACATTCCTTTCCAGGTTGATTTAGTTCTACTTAATTCATTATTAGTGGACATCTAGAGGCAAAAAATACACATTGAATTGCGGAAAAATATTGGATTTATCTCAAACATTAAAGCAGCTGTTGAAATGTGTACATTTCTTTTTTTTTTTGTGGCTATTATCCAAATCTCCCAACTTCAGAAACACGGGTCTAGAATTTATGTTGCTGACCTTTTTACGCAATGTATCAAACCTCAACCTGACACTACAGGCAGGTCAAATTAACAAAACAAAATGCCAAAACATCCAAGTACTGTGCAACTTATCTAGGAATTGAAAACGTGATTATGTACAGTACTTGCATGTTCTGCTTCAATTGGTTATCCTGGAGAGGCAAAAGAGTTTAACCATCAAATAGTATGTCGTCTGAAAAGATTTAAATAATTAAACAAACTTATTTTATTTTTGGTACCAAGCATCAATGCCTCCCTTAATCTTCTGTTCCTCTCGCACTGACCAGCTTGGGTACTGTGTTGTTGTTTTGAGGTTGAGAAAAGATGAGAGCGAGACAGATGAGGGAAGAATTAAAAGCATAGACAATAAGAGCTGTCTGGTTGTGTAATTGGCTGATTCTCCTCCAGCAGAGGAGAGATGCAATCTCTTATTACCAGACACCTCAGAGAGGGAGGATTTCTCACCCTCTCCCTTTCGTTTAATGTATTCCCCCTCACTGCCTGTTTTTTCTCTCTCCTCCTTCTTCTTTCTCTCGCTAACAAAAAAATCCCAAATTGTATCCCGTCTCGGCCTTCATCGTGTTTGCCACAAATTAGCGGTTTCCTCTTTTCTCCTGTTTTAGTATTTGTCCTGGTTTAGATCATTGTTTCTTTTTCAGCCAATTTTCTTTAAAAGGTCTCCTTTTCTCTCATTTTAATGGATTTTATCCATCCATCTTCCTCTTTCTGTACTTCCCTCTCTTTCTGCTTGCTGATATGAACCAGGATCTCTACCCTCATTCTCTCTGCTCTATAAACGATACGCACCTCCAGACTAGGAATGACATCATCTTTTTAGTCCGCAGCCAATCAGATGCAAGCACATGGAGCTGTGCCTTCAGAGGAGTGTTATGTACACAAGAGAGACAGAGAGAGAGAAATAGATAGATAGAAAAATAGCTAGCTAGATAGATAGATAGATAGATAGATAGATAGATCGGTAGATAGATAATCAGGCAGACAGTCAAAAAGACATGTAGATGCTGTAAATACAGTATTCTTCCTTTTGCATACTAGTGTGTGCATCTCTAAATAATTCCCTTTGCCCTGATGTCAAAGCCCCCACCCTAATAAATATGCACACACAGCTGCTGCATTTTGATGTTTTTTAAAAGAAATATAACAAAGGGTAACTACAGGAGAAAATTATCCAAAAATCCCTTGGACAATCTGCTGGTCTTAACACCAACAAGTAAAAACACTGATTAATTAATTAAGAATTAACTATTAACTGAGTTACAAACAAAACCTTCATATGAGTAAATCTGTTGCTCTTCTTTTTGTCATGGCAACAGCAGTGTGTTTGGATATTGAAATACTGTTCTTGTTTTGGGATACAGAGTGATTACTAGGACTTTGTAACAGAACTAAGTAATGACCAAAGGTTCTGCCAAAAGTAACAAAATCTTAGTATTTCATGACACCTAACTGGTTAAAGATGTGGCTACCTGGTGGGTCTAGAAAATAACAGAGATACAACAAATTACCCTCAGAGCAAGAGCAAGAAGAATACATGAGTAGAAATTCAAACAGTTAATTGAAGAAGAAAAAAAGGATGGAGTCAATGTGACACTAAAAATGCCAGATAAAGGAATATATCTCCCCATATCAAGGTGCTGTTGCAGTTTAAAAGCATTTATTTATATTAAATTAAATTTCAAGAGGAGGATTTAGAAGGATTAAAGTCAGAGCTGTCACAAGAAATAAGCTTTATACTCTTCATGTAATAACCACTATAATGTGGCTTGATAACATGAAGTTCTTGTTCCGTATAGCATCTTGGTCCGTTTGACTACCCTGATTTTAAGTTAATAACCCAAAAGTTGAGAAACACACATTTGTCTGCATTACGTGTCCCAGAGTACCATTTACAGTAAATCAGTACACGATGATGTGGGACCTGTCTGCAAAACACAGAGCAGGATACACGTCACACAGGAAACACTTCCTGGAACAGTGTGTTGGCAAATGTGTGCATGTGTGTGAGCATGTGGTGGGTTAAGTCGGGTGATCACAGACAAAGCATAAAGAAAAGAGGTGAGAAAGGCACGAAAGCAAAGAGCCAGAATCAGAAAATACAAGCTAAAGAGATCAATAAGAGGGAAAAATGAAGAGAGACCAAAAATATAATATTAAATAATACGTTTTGTTTATAAGAGCTTTTCTCAACATTCAAGGACACCTTACATGTACAAATAATATGTGTGCAGCAAATGGCAATGGCAATATCTAAAAATAGATATTGTAAGAAAAATGACAATGTTTTTGGAAAACGTGACAAATTAAGGCCCTGACAGACTGACAGGAAATGTGTCCTGTACAATGACAAGCTGTCAGACAAAGACTCACACACATCAGGCACTTTGCACTGACTAGACATAACTTAAGCATCCTGCACGTGTGGTTGTGTGTTGCTTATAAAGGTGTGACATGGTTCAGTAAGTTCTGAGGGGGACCCGTCTCTTTGTCACCACACACACACACACACACACACACACACACTAACATTCACATGCTTGCACAGAGTGGCGAACTGCATTGTGTCTGTGTTACTGCTTGCAGCTAATCAGATCTGCCAGGCTAATTAAAAAGAGTGAGCTGAGTAAAGCCCCTGTAGCTCTGTAACACACACACACACACACACACACACACACACACACACACACACACGCACACACACACACACACACACACACACACACACACACACACACACACACACACACACACACACACACACACACACACACACACACAATGCTTTTGGCCACTTTGTGCAAGCATGTGAAGATTAGTGTTTGTGGTATCCCAGGGGTGACGAAGAGAGATGGGACCCCCTCAGAACTCACTGAACCATGTCACACCTTATTGAGCAGCACACAAAACACACAACCACGCGCACAGGATGAATTAGGTATGTCTAGTCAGTGCTGAGCTCGGTGGCCGTACAGTGATTTTAATGGACAGTAACAGAGACACTTGACTATGACGGGAGATATAAACCCCTGCTGATTTGGAGCATCCCAAATCTTTTTGCAACATCAAGGTGAAACTGTATTTTAGCACCATACCTACAGTTTATGTGGGTGTCCATTCCTTCTTTGCCTTACCTAGTTGAAGACCAGTTAAAATGATCATTAATTCTTTCCACAAATGTTACAAAATAACATGACGCCTTGTCTACTGTACGAAAAATAATGTCGCCTCAAAGCAGAGAGTAAAATGTTAAGGCCCTATAATCTTATGTTTTCCTGTGTACAGTACACAAAGAACATTAAGTCCTGCTCACAAAAGAACATACAACCCATACAAAGAGACAACTATGTGAATGTGCAGACTCATCTAACCATCTAATCACATTTGCGTGTGTGTGTTTGTGTGTGTGAGTCTCTCTGAAGGACAAGACAGGAATTCCTGCTATTTGAACCAGCCCTTCCCTTTCCGACTACAGAGATCTGAGTTCATAGAAAAAAATGCTAAAATATAAAACAGACTGAAAATTTGTGACAATCAACTATGTTTTGGCCTTCAACTGTAGATGTAACTCACATAATGAAACACGCGATGACTCATTTCTGCATATTTCCTAAAAAAGAACTTGGTCAGTGGCATCATATGTGACGCACATGATGTATAAACAAACAAACAAAACAAACAAAAGGGAAGAAGGCAAATGGCTGCCAGCAGGATTTAGATGTAGGTGGTGTGTTTTATTTGGGGCACAACACTCATTTATACAAACTGTACTTTGATTCTGATCTCCTGATTGGACATGAACTGTAGGCATTCTCAACGGTTCTTCAGCTCAAACCAGCTGTTAATGCACTGGGAAGAAGTTTTGGACATAAGGGAAGAATCTTTGATTGGATTTTAAAACCTTTGGGTCATGAATTATCTTAAATTTATGAAGAACCATTTCTAATCCCAATTCAAGAAAAACACCTGACAAAGAACAAGTAACCTAGACCAAAGACTGGAATTATATTAATATGAATGTAGAACCTAATGTGTGCACACTATTTTCCCTATGTCAATGCATGTTTTATAGAAAAAACATCTATATGTTCAGGCAGTGGCACAAAAACTGGGGAGATTTGATAGAAGGAAAAATCAAGGAGGGAAGATGACAGGAGGATACGGGGCTGAGGTAAGAGAAGGAGGAGGGAAGAGTGAGAGAAGAAGCAGAGAGAAATATAGAGAGTTCAACAAGGTTGTCATCTTAGGGATGCTGATGTAATCATTAAAATTAGCAGCAACAACAGCAGCAGATAGTGCCCCACTGGTACACTGTGCTGCCCAGCGTACTGTACTATACACAAGCAATGCACATCAGGATGTCTGCAGGTTTCTAAAGACAGTTCTAATAAACAAAGACCAACGCTGTCATTGCAAGCTGAAAATACTACCTATTACAATCCTGTCAGGATATATAATTAAAGTTGTTTTAAGAGTATTTGCAGAAAGGACGATGGATGCAGCAGGAGCCCCGCAGCTGGCAGACTGAGGCTTGTGGTTTCTGTTGGCAGTTTGAAGGCATCGGTCCAAGACTGCACTGAGTATTTTGAGCCTGAGTCACAATTTGGGGAAGTAAACAAGTCATTGATTGGCACATGATCATTGTACTCGACCCCGGCAGCTGTTTGGATGAAAAATATTTGGGTCTTTTTGGTTTTGTTGTGTTACTTGTTGCCAGTTGTATGATGCATTGCTTTTCTGTATTTTCCGTAGACACAGACTGTGGAAACTGCAGTATGTTGTAAAGCCAGAGTTTTGTCATAAGTTGATTGGAGCAATAAAATTTAACTTTTTTGCACATGTACAGCTTTTAGCAACCACTACAGCTTAGTTTGATAACCCGGTGCAAGGTGATCTCATCAGCGCCAGTGAGCCAATCAGTATGCAGTATGTATCTACCCAGATCTAATAATGTTTGTGATTGGCTGTCTAACAATACACATCGTAGAGTCACGCAGAAAAAAAGTTATGGGGCTCAGATAGGAGGAGCTTAAAATGTAATAAAATATTTGTGCCATAATGTGTAATGTTGTGATTTTATTTTTGTTGAAATGGATATTATAAAATTAACATAAAAAAGTATTGTTTATGAAAATGACTGTATTGGTATCAGTACTGGTATTCACAATGTTTACACAATAAGCAGCCCTGGTCTTAGGCATTAATTACCTCACTGATGGTCAGAGCAAGATAAAATAACGTTAAACGTTTCTTTTAAGTACGATCAACCCCAGTTAGATCCATTCTTCCCCTACCTTGTCCTCTGACCAACCTCCCTCGCTCCCCTCACTCTCCTGTCTTAACCTTGCATTTCTCTCACCCCATCCTTCCTGCCTCCAATTAAATCTCCATCTGACCTTCCCACAACCTTCACCTTTTTGCCCCATCCCTCCATCCACATGCCCCATCACCCCTTCTGCTGTACCCCCACTCATTTTTTTCATTACCTGTCAACCCCTATTATCTTTCAGTCTTTATTTCACACTCCTTTCTCCTTCCTCAATCCCTTGGTCCTTCAGAGCCCGTATCCATCTTTCCTTATCGCTCCTTCACTCAATTCCTATGACTCATCAAGACATGGTAATTTCACTAATGTGTATGTTACATTTTATATAATTGTCACTTCTGCTTTCCAATCGCCGATCCCTCTCCCACCAACTCATCTTCTACTTCTCCGCCTTCATTCTGTCCTTTCTGCCACGCTCCTTCGTCTCCTCTTGGATTTTTAAAAAGGTTATTCTCATGGCATCACTAATTCACTATACATCAGAGAGTGAAAGGAAAAATAGGAACGAGGTACAGGAAATCTAGATCAAAATAAAGTGGCATTGCAGTTTAATTTCTTGGATGTATACTGAGGCACCTGAATGTTGGTGGGTTTTTCATTGTTAGTTCTTTATGATTGTTATTAAGGATTTGAATATGTTACTATTTGATAAAAAGCAGTTTCATTTTGCTTTTATAGATACACCAACTTTTCCAACTCAGCCAAATTTGTTGTTATATTTTTTTCTTTACAAAAATCCCCAGTGTTTCAATACTGTTGGTTTTTATGTGCATATTGAAAATGCACATGATTTGCATCAATAACACTAGAAACTATCATTACCATGGTTAAATATCCAATAAATCAAGAAGGTTAATAATGATAGCGGTAAAAATCCAACCCTCCTTACAGTTGCATGATTTTCTGAGTGAAAAGATACACATTTATTGTTCTCATGGCCTTTCTTATTCTTTTCCGTTCCTTTCCCCTTCTTCCTGGCTCCCTATCTCTCCCTGGGGGCCCTGCTTGGTCTAGCAGTGGCAGAGCTGGCTAGAGGCCCCTGGGGTTTGGCTGGCCCCACCTGCATTCTGATAGAATGAGACCAGATGAGCTCAGGAATGGACTAGATACATTAAAGCAGCAATGGGATTTTAAACATAAGCAGCGCAAGTTTAAGCTCTGCAGAAGTCCAAGGAAGGTGAACAGCAAGACAGACATACATAAAACATGCACACTGTATGTATTCACATTTAAACACAGCTGGAAATTACTAGAAAAAAGTAGTTAAAAACAGACACACCCGAACACTGAGATGCACAGTACAAGTGCCAGACTTTCAAAAACATGCACCAACACACACACACACACACACACACACACACACACACACACACACACACACACACACACACACACACACACACACACACACACACACACACACACAATAATGACAATGAAAATGAATCCAGGAAAATTACGACAATGTTAACAACTTCTTTGTTACATGATGCCAAGCAAAACTATATAAAACTGACCAACACCAGTGAGTTCATTCCAACACAATCAGCACAGGAAATTGACTTTTTCAACAAACCACCACAGTGGATAGAGCTCCACAGACTTCCTAGACATGTTCACTGTTTACCAGCCCTTTAAACAGAGGGAGGCTCGGAACAACCAGCAACATCTGCCAAAGTGGTAGAGACAAAATTCCCAGGCCACGTCAAATTGAACAGAATTATTTGATACAAGGCAAGTTTGTATTATTATCAAACCTGAGGGGAGGTTGAAAGATGATTCAGAATAACTCCCCACATCAGGTTGACAGGGTTATGACAAAGCATTTGTATGAGTCACACCTATGACTTGCCCACTAAATGATGACTGCAACCTTAGATTTAACCTGAATGTAAGCATTGACGTGAGAGTAACTTGAGTAATGTGACTGCATGACGAGCACAAGCTCATCAAATTGAGCAAATGTGATACCACCAAGGACAGAATCATCAAGGTGAAGTTGCTGCTAATCGCTCCCTAAAAATAAGATGGTATTATATGAGGTAAGAGTAAAAAATGAAAGTACGGTTAAAGTCTTAAAGCTGCATGCACCCCAAGAAGACCTGTAAGCTTTTATATTTATGTAGTTACAATAATGAAAGAACCGAACATTAAGAAGGTTTCAAGTAAAAGAAGCTTAATTCTTAAGATTTGGACTTCTTTTTGATCTCGGATGCAGTACTTGACAACAACCTCACCACCAAAAGCCATTTAGTAGCTGTTCTCGAGTTTTACACACACACACACACACACACACACACTTCCTTGCTTGCTTGTCAAATCCAGCAAAATGATGGTGCTGGTCAGCCTTTAATGTCCTGGGGACTTCAGGACTTTGCAGTGTTACGTAACTTTGTGGGCATGCATCAATTTCCTTATGTGACATACTCTATATATGTATAATTTAACATAATTTACTTAACTGCAACGTTGCATATTACAAAGCTAATGAAAGATATATAAATATATTAACATCTACAAACAAAAATGTTTTACAAATAAACTGCTGTATTTGTAAATGTATGTATTTGGGGGATTAAAGACCTTATTTACTACTGACTATCCACTTTGCCAACTAGTGGCTAGAGCAGTCAGCTGTTAAACTAGAAGAAACCTAGTCACGCTTTGCCAGATTCCTTTGTGCTGCGGAGGAAGGTTTGGCTAGTCCACACTGCATTCTGGGATGTGAGAAAAACAAGCTCTGGTGTATTGGCCTTTCTTTAAACCAATCACAATCGTCTTGGGCGGTGCTAAGCCTCGGCCGAGCAACAGCACCATTGCAAAATAGTACTCACAAATCAACATGAGTTTGAAATGGCAACACAAGTAAAGCCCAAGGTAGCGGACATCTGGACGAAAATGAGGGACATTCTGAGGAATTTCCGGCAGTACTTGAACAATCCTAGAAGTGAAACGTGGTGTCTATAGACTAGTAAAAACCTGGCAGTACACAGCGCCTCCTCAGACTTTAAGTAATGGGTGGGAGTGAGAAAATAAATATAATATTTTAAAGGATAGTAATCAATGAATGGTTAAGCTGTCTTTGGGTCACTTGCTTACTGCTGTTTAGGAATAGGTTTTGTGTGATTTGTCGGTTCCTGTGTACAGAATACATCACATACCCAATGTGGGGAAGCAGGATATGTCTACAGTACAATGGGTAATTTTTTGTTCCACCTAGCCTTCATGTTAGATGTTCCCTGATTGCTGAGGCTTTAAAATATGATTACAGGTGTTCACACTTAACTCACGTGTGTCCCAGGTTAGCCAGAGAGAAGAAACAAATGCTAAAGTGTTTGGAAGGAAAAAAGTAGCAGACGTTTTGACTTATAACACAGGAAGTTTGCTAACCACAGACGTTGCAAGAGACGTGGTGTTTCCGGTGTGTACCGACACTCGATTGCTTCAGAACAGCAGAGAGGATGCTGCTTCATGCTCGACATGTTTCCCCTAAGCATGTGCAGGACAAATCTAGCTACTTATAAGACCTAGGGCCTAGCGCAGAAGCAAAGTGTATCTATATTCACATGGTACAGGTGCACCGGCTTGTCTCTAAAATACAATGTATGAAAAATTTGAATTTAGCACAAATTGGATCACCAAGAAAGCACAACATCACTCTTTGGAGTTTTTAGTCTAGTGCCCTATCCTGTGCAGATGGCTGAACCTGCATCATGTTAAATTGATGATCAGGTCTGGTATGAGTAGCTTGGCTGTAAAAGCCCTTCCAGCAGGTTTCCCCTGCAAAGCAAATGAGTTGATGGGTTCATGAATCTATCTGGGTTTGTCCATTGAGAGAAAGAAAAAAACACAGTGAGGCATCTGATGTCCTAATGAAGTGACTTTCTTTCTTTCTTTGTGTCTGTGTGTGTGTGTGTGTGTGTGTGTGGGGGGGGGGGGGGGGGGGGGGTTATGGGGTGTGAGTCATTAGTGAATCCCAGTGGTCTGTCTTGATAGTCATGTCATGAGAATGCTCAAGATCCTTTGTCTCTGGCACTCTTGGAACAGGTATAAGGTTTCTGGATCAATGAGAAACAGTCACATCAAGAGCCATTGCAAAGAATAAAAGAAGTAAAAAAATGAAGCTTAATCTATTCTGCAGTTTGTCTTGTCATTTGATTCTGCAAATGAAGAACAATACACCCAGTAGCCTACTCATTGGCGGGATTTGTAGGTTGTGCTGTTCTTTATTCTCTGCTCAAGATACAAAACGATGCTACATATTCTTCGTATCCCTGCACCCTTTTTAGGACTCTTCTCAATTCATAGCGCCAGGAACATTCATTCACTCCAGAGAGAGACATTAAGAGCGGTAAAGAGAGAGAGAGAGAGAGAGAGAGAGAGAGAGAGAGAGAGAGAGAGAGAGAGAGACAGAGAGAGAGAGAGACCGACCAGACACTGGTGCACACCAGTGATAATGGATTACTGATGTTATTATGGTTCAATAAGGTCTCTAAACAACAACCTCTGATCCACCGCCAGAAAAACTGTTCTCTTTGTGTGTGTGTGTGTGTGTGTGTGTGTGTGTGTGTGTGAACAATATTAATTTGTAGTCTATGAAACACCATCTATTGCCATTATATTTTCACAAATGGGCGACCCCCTTAAATCTATGGTGCGTAGTTTCTGTCGCACCCATGAGGAATTCTAAGTAACAACAACAACACTGTCGTAGCATCCACATGATACAAGCCTTACACAATGGTGCACGCGCCTACCCCCTTCCTCCACGCGGATGCCTGTAGCCAAGGAGGATACGGAGGATTAAAAAACATGATGGACTATTCAGAAGAGGCAATTATCTTCACTCAAGCTCCTGTACAGGGAAGTCACCAGGCGACATAATATTCTGAACATAGCCATACTGAGAAATAAAAATAAAACTTCTCAATGTATAGCTACTATGTCCATTTATTGTTTTTAAAACATTTTCAATTTTCTCCAGTTTTTTTGCACAGTACAACATTTTGATTATAAATCAAATTTTTTTTTCTTCTGTTGCACAATCTTGGACCATCCATGCCAATTTAGCATTTAACTGATCTGTCTGTCTGTCTCTGCTATAACAGATTTTGTGGGGAAATTGACTGTTGGCGCTTGTGTGTGTCACCTAACCACCAACGGTACACTAGATGGTCAGAGTGATAGCAGTTTGAGAGTCGTCTCAAACCCGTCTCTGTCCCGTCAGGTTTAAATGGGAAAACTCAGCGGCTTTACCTCCGTTTGTTAACCAGTATGTTGTTGGTCCCAGTATGCATCTGTTTATTTCACAGTTGGTCCCCTTCCTATCTGCCACCCACAGTGTTGGTTGAAAGAAGAATGTGCATATGTGTGTGGCAGCCTCACAATTACCCGCTTTCCCCCCAACACTGCCTCTGTCTAAACAACAGGTGCCTGAAGAAGTGACTCACATACACATCCACGCACACAAACACACACGTACGCTAGACATATCAACAACAACAAAAAACCTGATAGATGTGAAGACATTGTAATACAAAATGATGAAGCAGAGAAAGACCTACAAGTAGAGAAAGATTCATTTAAAGAATCTTTCCTACCTGGTTGTTGTAATAATCCTTAAGACACAGGACATCAGCAAAACATAAAAAAGGGAAGAGAAAGAAACAGGCTGGCAAATTATATTTTTTTTAATCTGTATTCTCATTCAATAAAAGAAAAGTGAGCATGTCAAGGCCTCCATTTTGTCACGTTACAATGACCAGAGTAGAATACATGTCCTGGAACTATGATCCCTTGTAGGGATGTTTTGTTTTAGCCAAATGTGTCTTGAGTTCAGCCTGCCCTCCAGTCTTGATCAATTTAAATGCAGGACTAACATAATTATCTACATCTTCCATGACATTCACACTGTTAAGCTTTTTTTTCATCTTAGTGCTGCACTAGCACATCAGAGTGCTTAGCCTTTACATAATAAATGCTGTCACAAAAAATAATTTGGTGATGCTAAAGGCAAGAGATGAATTTTAAAAAAGTGGACCAGTCACAAAGAGACTAGAGAGCCACGTAGGGTCAATAGAGGACATTTTAAGCTCTCCATTAAGCCCCTTTGTAACACCCAAGGGAGCTTTACATGAGCTGGGGAAAGTGTGTGTGAGCTAAGGGCTGTGTGTGTGTGTGTCTTTGTGACTGTGCCCGGCAAAGCGTGGCTTCTAGTGATTAGTCAAAACTCTAACTGACACACAGCTTGCCCGGGTGATCATATCAGAAGGAGGGAACCCCCCCGCACACACACACACACACACACAAACACACACACACACACACATTACACACTTGTTCAAGTGGCCTTAGGAGAGACCTAGTTTGTTTTCCTCTAAAAAATAAATCACTTAAATGGTATTGAAAATGTCGGTTACATTATAATGTCTTTGTGAGCGTTTAAAGACATTGGCGTTAAAGTTCCGTACCACTGGACAATAATTATAAAATGTCAAATAGCTTTTTCCACCAGTACTTTCAAATCTTTATCGTACCACCAAAAAGGTTGATCTTTGCGCATTTAGACCATACCATGCTGGTAGTCAGTATTATCGCAAGACAAGTGTAGCAGGATTAGACAAGTAGAAGCTGTGGACACTTTCCAATCGCCTGTCTGTCTGTGTGTCTGTGTGTCTGTGTGTCTGTGTGTCTGTGTCTGTCTGTGTGTGTGTGATCTGCCACTGCTGAGACAAAAGCACCAATTAGTCAGGATGTCAGCAGGTTTCAGAAAGTCATACTTTTTGAGATCTTAAAATTCTACCATGGATTTATTTTAAGAACCTACCCTATAAAACAACTAGCTATATACAGTATGTTCAGTGAGGGGCATAACATGTAATTGGGTTCGGGTAAGTTCATACTATGCACATTTCTTACCATGTCACATTAATCTAAAAGTTAGGATGAAGTGGGGGGAAAAAAGCCTTGTCATTGTACCTGATACTAGTAATGGTGTCACTCTTACCGTGTTGTAGCCGCCGGGTTCTTGGCCGTCTGTGATGAGTTCCCGCTCTCCCCTGGGGTTGACCCTCCTGAAGCGCCGCCTGGACCTCCGTTGGGATTCTTCTCTCTGCAGAAAACCGTCGTCCCCCTCACTTCCGTTATCCACCTGCAATACACAGTCAAAACCCGCCTCAGAATAGTAGTTTTGATGGGATTCGCACCCACAACCTTCAGGTGTGTGGAAACACCTTGAGGCTTGATCCTCAGTGTTTGAGACCTGAGAGCCCGGCTCAGAGCTGCTCCCTTTTAGTAAATGAGACTTTTGGATCTCATGAGCAAAGTTCAGTATTTTAGATTGCTGGTTCTTGTAATCCAAGTTTTGGCTCTTCAACTCGTCTGAGTTGGGATCCTTGAGTGGGTCCCCTTCCTTTCCCTGGGGTTCTGCTTTATGCCCTGGGGTTTCTGAGATCTGGTCCTGCTCTTCTGCTGGTTCCTGGTTGAACATCCAGTTCTTCCAGAGCGCAGAGAGCCGGTGCCAGCGGAGCGCACTCATCCGGACGCGAGGTCGGTGTCAGAACAACACTTAAACGCAGGAAATACCATGGGAGGGGAGAAAATAAAAAAAACAGAGAAACACTTTTGACAAAAGATGTATAGAAGTGTTGCGTCCAAATGTTAAAAAAAGGTCCACAAAACCCTGAAGGATCCCGCAACAGTACATCCTTTTGGGGCAAGCATCCACAAAAAAAGGAAAAAAAAGAACCAAATTAAATGAACAAACAGATGGACAAACAATGAGGACAAAAACACAAAGACTGTCTCTTTTTGTCTTCGGCCCAAGTTACCCTCTTCTGAGAGCCGGAGAGTTGCTTACACGTTCAACACGTTGCGTTCTGACTTATTGACAAGCGCTCTCTCTCTCTCTCTCTTTCTCTCTCTCTCGCTGTTTGAGACACGCGCACAGAGCATACACTGAGCCCACAGTTTCCTCCAGGAAACCGTAAATGCACAAATATCCTCATCCGGCAAAAGAAAAAAAAACAGCACAGCACACAGATTCCGGCCATACAATTCATTCCCTGTAAACTTCTTGTGCCGGTCTGTTGTTGCAGGAGGAATTTGTTTTCTTTCTCCATTGCATAATGTTTAAGTACGTTAATAGCCTTATTATGTCAGTAACAATGATATTTTTAAGACATTCTAAATATGTTGCTAAACTTTGAGAGAAGAGACTTTGATTTTTTGTCTTCCTCCAACTTGTCTTTAACTTACTTTGATATTTCTTTCAGCTGGAAGTTTTCTGATTGATAGTTTAGGTATAATTTTTTTGCTAGATTGAACTTTAACCCTTTCTGTTATGTTCACCTCTTCAGTATGATTCCAAAACACGTCCGTTAAAAGAGTACTGCATCGATTTAGCATTGCACTTCTACACACTGTCAGACTCACAACTGACATGGATGTCAATCCTCTTCCTGGTTAAAACCCAGATTTGCCTACATTACCCACAATGCAACCCAACCAACAACAGTTAGGTTTGAGAATCAAGTGTGTTATACTAGTAGCGGCTAATGTAGCCTCAAGCAGCTAGCCTCAAGCACAAATGAGGAGTGAGGTACAGAGGTCTGGTAAGCTCACTTATTTCTTACGCCACATTTGTCACTTTAATTAAACTTTTCCAAATGCACCGGTTGATTCATGTTTCAAGCTGAGTTTCAACAATTTGTTGTCCCTGTGTGCTTGATCTATATATACATTCACCTATTTGTTGTTATTAGATTGGGGTCCATAACATGTAACTCATGTACACACGTGTCAGCCTACATTCACCTCTCCTAACTTGACAATCACGTCACGCTTAAGGGTTGGTGGTCAGCTGTTGTTGCTTAGTAGTTCATCCTTGCCTGTCCAGAATATTGACTGGATAATTTGGAGCACACTAACAAGTGAGCTCTATGTTTCAGTTTGCTTGGTCAGAGAATCGCTGCCTGTTGTTCAGCTTTCCAGTTTGTCAAGCTTTCTGCGTCTGCCAGTCTGAGAAGCCAAGAGAGGAGAGGAATTACTGTGATCCAGCTGCTAATGGTTGGACATTTTTAAGCTGCATCTTGTTGCCACTTTCTGTGTCTCTATCAAACTTAACTTCACTTTCTAGCTCATTATCTTTATCATTTCCCTTTCCTGGTCGGTTGGTTGTGAGGCTCTCTTACTCCTTCTACCTCTTACTATTCATCTGCATTTTTCACTCTGTCTAGTCATGTATAACGCTATAAGCTATAGTCGCTGACAGATAAAATGCATCAATTAGCACACAAAATGTTCATGCATTCATTCATGTACAACATGTGCATACCTAGTATCAGAAATAGGTTGGCTGAATCTATTGTCAATACTGCAGTCAAATCACAAGTCATTACGTGCTTTCCGTGTGTGTAATTATAAAAAATCTATTTATCTTTTTCAACCAAAGAAAATTATTACTCTTACTTCATAGAACCATCGCAGAATAAAAATGTATAATGTATGTTTTTATGAATGTATGTATATAGGCTACAATTCAATGTTATGAAAGATAAAATGGCTAGGCAGGAATTTGGTATGAAATCTTTCAAATAGTCATTCTACTAGCCCCTTTCAACTTAAAATGTGGTAATGGGCTTAATATAAAAAGAGCAATATTTCATCATAGTGTATAAATGCCACAGACAGTTATTTCATAAGTCACTAATATTTTTTTTCTGCCCCAACTTATACAGAGGCCTTACAGACCTAGGATTGTCCACATAAAGTTGAGACGGGGGTAAAAGGCTATGACCGGAAGAACCGCAAGAGAGAAATTTGCTGCTGGTCTTCCTGTATTCCCACATGTAACACATACAATAACACCCATGACACGTGAATACCATGAAAAGACTAGGATGATATGTCTCAAAAGCAAACATCACAGAGCGGTTTGGCTGAAGACAATCTCACACATCAATTAGATAGCGGCTTTAAAGTGAAACGCGAGAGAGAAGAAGGACCCAAAGACTTTCTGTCACTGCTGAAACTCAATAGCTGCTATGGGTTCTAAAACAGAGGGACAACCTTAACCCCTGCATCTATCCCAGGACAGCCACTTAAGTCTGCCATTCAGAACTCTTGCCTTTATGTTTCTGTCTGACTGTCACAGCCATAATGTGACCATATTTCCGGCTTCCTCTGTCCATTTAAATATATGTGACTAACTTCCCATGGACTCATCAGTTCACATTCCTTTCTGTCTATCTGATGGTTTGGCTTTCCAGCGTGCCTCAACCCCTTTTGCTCTATTCATTCATTTCTTACCCCCCTCTTCCCACTACTTACATCCCCCCCCCACACATACACATACACACAGACTCAAAAACAACCCCACCCTGTCAGTCTGTGAATGACACCCCTGTCCATCCTGTGACCAGAGTCATGACGATGGCCACAAATTACACTCCCTCTACTATTCCCTTGGCCCTAATTAGCTGATTGGCTGCAATGCAGTGTGACTAGACCACAATTCCTCGGCTGTGTGTGTGTGTGTGTGTGTGTGTGTGTGTGTGTGTGTGTGTGTGTGTGTGTGTGTGTGTGTGTGTGTGTGTGTGTGTGTGTGTTCCTGACAGTGTTTGTTTTATTTCTTTTGTGATTATCCAATTTCTTCCTTTTTATATCTAAAGGTATCACTGATGATAAGCACTCACTGCTAAGGTGCTTCCCAAAAATCATTCCTCACTCAACCAGACACAGATTTGGGGAAAGCTGTGCCACGGTTTTCTTTGTCTGTTCAGCTATTACCATTCAAGCTGACTGCCCAGTTTTTCTCCTGTTTATTCCAAACAAGCCGCTGCTCCCTAAAACCTAACATGCATCAACTGCTGAGTGTCAAATGGATTTTTCCAGGAAAGTCTCAACTGACAGCAAATGCAAAAGATTTCATTCACAGAGTATAGTTTGAAAGGCTGTGTTAAAATACTGTGTTAAAATATCTGGCAAAAGTGGGATTTTATTTTATCTAGACAGATTGATACCAATCTGCTTGCAACAAACATTCGTATAGACAGACATAGGCAGTACTTGATATATAATTGATCTCCTTAGTCTTAAAAAGGAAGAACATGAAGCTGACCATGTGAATCTCTTGTCCTGAGATTGACCTGACTTGACAATAGAAGTCCAACCTGCTTTTAAAGCCAGAATCTGTTGATAGCGTTCCGGACATTTGTTTTGGACGTAGAATTTTGTCAGGCAATAAACCACAATGCAAATCAAAAAATAGGTACAAAAGCTAGAATGTGTTATACCAGTATCTGTAACACAATGCCATTCTCAAGGAGGCTTTCTTTCACTGACCTCTCAACAAGGTGAAATATTTACATGGCGTTTTTCTGTTCATGTTTAAAGATATGTGGGTATCTTTACAAAGATAAAACAACCGTTTTCTTGTAGCTTTGTACAACATCTCCCATTAGTCCTAGACGGAGATGCGCTGTCAAAGCCAGGAGATACTGGCTCACCAGTCCAATAATCACAAGGTGTTTAAAACTGATTTTGCCTTTGAAAACTGGAATATCTTTTTTTGTTTAGCTTTAAGTACAGCTCAAATCTGTCTAAATGTAGATGAGGTAGTCATAATCTGCCAATTTCAAAGACTGTATTAATATTACTATAGCACATCTGTTTATCTTCCACAGCATACACCACTTATCACACTGATGTAGTTCTGTACATCTGTGTATCTCTGTCTATTTGCACATATTCTTCATATTGTGCACAATTGCACATTCCTTCTTCAACATTTCGTTTGTTTTTATCCACGTTCAGCTCTTTATACTTCAAAAACTATATTGTACTTATATTTTGACTGTTATGCACAACAACACTAAGGCAATTTCCCTGTTTCTGAAAACCTAACTGTCAATAAGCCCGTTTCTGATTCTGTTCCCTTAACATATTGCACTGGTACTTTGTTATTTACTTCCAATGAGTCTAGATAATAATAATAATTTTAATAATTGATGCCGTTTATTGATTCCCAATGGAGAAATTACAATTTACATGTTTCTGTTTGTTAGAAAAACACTACACACAGGCCTGAAATACACACACATGCTCATGACCTAATCATGCACAAATGGAGAGATGTCAGAGTGAGTGGGCTGCCAGTGCTGGACCAGCGCCCTGAGCGGTTGGGGGGGGGGGGGGGGGGGGGGGGGGGGGGGGGGGGGGGGGGGGGGGGGGGGGGGGGGGGGGGGGGGGGGGGGGGGCTCTGTAGCCGTGCTCAACAGCCCCTGGCAGTGCCCAGGAGGTGAAGTGGCATCTCTCCAGCTTCCAAGCCGCACTCCTTACTGGGACTTAAACCGACAATGGTCCAGTTCCAAACCCAACTCCCTACGGACTGAGCTGCTGCCACCCCAACTCTTTCCCATCAAAGACCCATCCTGCTCTGCTGCACCACAGACCATTAAAAAGGTGGCCAAGACAAGGATATGCTTGGACATTAGCAAGAATAACAGCCTCTACATAGTTTTATTTCCAATGCAAGCAGAAAATCAGAGATGCCCATATGTGTAGATACAGACAGAAAAACACCATGATCTCCCTAGCTCAGCTGATCCACTTTGTCTCTCTCTAGCACTAATGCATCTCCTCCTTCCACCCTCCATCACCACCAACATATCTCTCTAATCTTCCTGGATAACACAAACAGTGGATGGTTTAACACAAACCCAGACATGATTTATGCAAATCTATTCTGTGGCTCTCGTCCTGCACTTCACATTCAGACTGCATCACACACACTCATACCTGGACAATCATTAGTACTCCTGCCACTCCTTTTTATTGTCGCAATAGCCTCTGAATGGACCCACAGGGCTAGTTTAGGATGAAGTGCCTTGCTGAAAGGGCACCTCTATTATAACCCTTTTTCAATGTTGGACCTTTCTAAGAAAATTATGTTCTGATGTCCCCGGAACTATTGTGGAGGAGTGTGCAACCCTGAATGTCTGATTGGTCAACCACATGCCTCGAGGCTGTTACAAATTCAGTGTGGCATTCATTCAAAGAGTAAGCCATTTATACTGATGTTTATGCAAGTAATGAAAGGGACTTCCTGAATTTAGTTGATGCAGCTCCCTGTTTCTTGGGGCTATTTGATCAAAACTGCCATTGGTTGATGAGGGGAGACTCTTACTCCTTTACTTTCCCCTTGTCCTCGTTTGTAGTTCTGTTACAAACAATGTTTCTTTGACCTGAAGGCTACAAGTGCCCCAGTATCTAACTGCTAATTCCCTCCCTTCCTCCTCCCTCCCTTTCTTTACACTCAGCAACCCTAACTAACAGACCACACAGGCAAACAAACGTGTATAAATGTTTAAATAAATTAGCTTGATAATGTTCGGCAACTTATTTATATTGAAATAGGATACAAAAAGTATGCTGTATGATTAGAGAAAATGAAAGTTGTTGGATTGCAATCACAATCATTTAACTTTTTGCACACTTTTAGAAGTGCAAATTGACAATCGTTTTAACATGTTTAACATGTGATGTGTTGTTATGCCAACGTGTTTTACTGTGTCAATTAAAACAGAATGCCACATACAAATCAATTAAATCCGTGGTGCAAAAACTTTCTGAAAGAGATATTTCTCTACATTATAAAAAATGACTTCCTGTAAAAAGGGACATTTTCACAGTGAATAGTGAATAGTTTCAGTGCAAAACTGGTTTAATCATTATTGTGTTACAGCAAAAAGCAATAAAGAGTAGTAAACTGGATACAAAAAACAAACAAAAGAACAGCCCAAATCCCAGAAAAAGTGATTTTTTTCATAATATGGGCACTTTAAAGCTAACAGAGTGACTGTGTCTATAGATGATAAGGGTTGATCATTGTTCCCCTGGCTACAGTTATGACAGTTATGTAACTCTGTACGGCCATAGCAAACGAAATCTCAGATGAAGCTTTCTTAAAAGTTTCGGTACACAACCTTGCAGGGGACTTCCTGTAACGTCTGAGAGTACACGGACCTCACTATTAAAAGTCAAGCATAACGGACAGGTAACGATAAAGAAGCCACAAGATGAATCTGTTCAGCGTCTTCTACTCCTGATTCTCCTGAACAGTGGACCTGCTGCTACCTGCTGCTTTTTGTGTAAAACTTTACTGCTTATCCTGTTGTATCCCTTCTGATGCCTCTAGTCCCTCAGACGCAGAGGCTTAGGGAGAAGGAAGACTGAAGAACAAGGGAGGACATTAAGGGAAGAGACAGAGAGTTTGTAAGCACTGCGACCTTGTAGGGGCTAGGCCTGCACAATTTGGGGAAAAATATGAGGTAACAGTGTAGACATGAAACCTAATTTATAAACATTAACAACATAATTTAACCCCCACTTTTCAAACGTAGTGTCCATCTACAAAATATCCTCTTATGTTTACTTTATAGAAATACGCCTATATACACGGTTCCATTTGAATGGATTGCCTGGGCTTGAACATTGCTACATAAATAGGTAATTTCTTTGTTCAATGGTGAATGCTTGGGCCAGTGATGCTCATTTGAATTTGTAGATAAAGATACAGCACAGACAGAGTGAGGGGGGAGGACACAAAGGGGAAGAACTGAGAAAGAGGGAGTGAGATGAAAGAAAGGAAGAAAAGAAGATGAACAAGAGAAGAGCACAGGAAGAAAAATGGTGATACAGACATCAAATAAATATGGAAAAATTGGGAATAATATCAAAGAGATGGGAAAGGTGGGAGGATAAAACGGGAGGTGCTTGGTGGAGAAACCAAAGAATCTAAAAGAAGGACAAAAGCATCGCTTCTACTCACCACAATCATTTCTGCCGGCTCCAAAGTGATGCATTCACAGCCTCGTCTGCCCCCCAGCTGCTTGCCAAAGCTGAAGAGAAAGAGAAAGAAATAAATGTTAAAATTGAAACAAACCAAAGGCAAAGATAAGAATATAGCTGCAAGTGGCGATTTGCGGGTTCAAACCTTTTTTCTCAATAGTGACTTAGTACCGTAGTAATTTCACACATGTGGTCCAACGTCGTTATAAAACACATCCTGCAAGATTTGTAACGATTGGACAAGGGCACTTTGTTTAAAATGCATACAACTGTTTTGTCAAAATTCTTTTTTCAATTAAGTGTGATATGTAGCTCAGTCCAGCTCACGGCAGTTTGAGAAAAGCAGATGACCAACACAAAAATAATTGCTGATAATAATAATAAAGCTGCAAGGTGCGATTCCAAGCTCAAACCTTGAGTTGAGTAGACATTTCCTGTAAGTCTTGTGTTGATTGGAAAAACATTTAGTCATTTATAGCCTGATTTGCACTATATCACCTGCAGTTTGTTTGCCTTTATAGGGCCCCCTGGTGTTCAATTTGAATTAAACTTTCAGGGCGTGGTTCAGGTACTTATGAGAACATAACCTGATAGATTCGTAATGATTGGACAATGAATATGTGATTTATGTGTGTAATGCCACTCACTTATCTTGTGCTTGTAGTGTCCCCTAGTGGCGTATGTATATAAAACTGTCTGGGGCACTTAACTGAACATACCCTGTGAGTTTTGTGATGATTGGCCTTAAGGTGCCTTAAGGGTCTTATGCTAGCTTTGCGCTACGCTGCGCCCAGTGTAAGATAGGGCCCCAGTCGGCAAAACACACACACACACACACACACACACACACACACACACACACACACACACACACACACACAGAAATAAAACCTACATTGGGTTGATTGTTTTCACTCAGTTCAGCTGTTAACTATAAATCAACATAATATGATGACACTGTTTAAAAGAAAAAAATGCCTGTTATAATTTTATAAGGCCCAAGGTGACGTCTTAACATTGCTCGTTTTGTCTAACCAACAGCCTCCTGTTTAACTCAAACACATCCAGTTTACTAAGATAAATTTAAATGTAAATTCCGACATTTGAGAAACTGGAACATGGGAATGTTTGACCCAATAATGATTAATGAATGACCAAAATAATTGCCTGTTCATTTTCAGATGATTGACTTATCTATTATTGTCTAATTGTTTGTTCACCGGAGCTGACATTGTTCACCATGACATACGTGTACAGTGCGCAATGTGATGCAACAGACGTGCCAGCAGCATGCTCAGTATGCAAAAACAAACAGGGGTTTTAAAATGTGTTTAAATTGTGAGCCATTTTGTCTTCATCTTTGAAAATCGGTGACTCTCACTGTGAGTGTCTGTGTTTATGAATATGGTAATTATGCTTGTCTCTGTGATTACCCTGTGCTGTCTAAGCGTGTGAGCGATACCCCGGCCGTCTAAGCAACCCAATGACTGTGCGGGGTGATGCCTGAGAACAGACTGGGCTGTGAACATGTCTCGCTCCCTTTGGCATGCTAAAAGGAGCGACTCAGCATTGTATGGGAACTGGAGGAGCGGCTGGTTTTAATTATGGAAGCGTGCTGAGCTAGGAGAGTGCCGACATTCACTCTCACATCTCCTTTCTGGTTATGTTCTCACACGGTGGCTCCCCCCTTCTCTCTGGTTTACAGCTTTCTGCTCTCGTCTGTCATTTCTTTCCTCCTTCCTCCATTTCTCTTCCTTTTGCCCTTCACCTCCATTAGCCTCCCTGCCATTACTTTCTCTTTACCGTTCCTTTTTTCTGCTTCTTTTTCCATCTGATGCAATTTCTAAACATTTTCTCCCCTTTAAGCTCTTTTGTTGTCCCCAGTTTCTCCACTTTTTTTTCTTTTTACACCTCCTTCTCTCCCACTCCATTCACTTTCATGTATTCATCTTCCTGTTGGTCTCCCTATCCCATGTCCTGTCCACTTCACTTCTCCGCCTTTTTCATCATATTTTCTGCTTTGCTGTTTGTCTTCCCCTCTCTCCTCATCTTTATTCTGCATTCTCTTTCATCCTTTCTCTTCTTCCCGTTGGCCCTTTCTCTCTCTGGGCCCCGCAAAAAAAACAGAAGAAGTAAACTTCCATCTCATCACCTCCTTAATCACAGTTTCACACGGGCACAGACACTATTCTCACAATTTCAGCCTCTTGATTTGATCTGCTCAGATGAAAGCCTGTCTTCATAATGTGTTCTGATGATGGAAACGATGATGAAAGTCCCCTTGTTTTGAATTGGATGAGCAGCTATTCTCAAAAACACAATTTATAGGAAACTTATAAGGAAGCAATCGTAAAATCAAAGCTTCGGTGCGTGATTTGTTCTTAAGAACAAGTGATATTTACAGCAGCTAGAGTTGAAAAAAAGCTGCCATTGGACAAAAAGTACAACCATATTGTTGAAACCTCTCTCCTTTTAGCTGAACTAGGGTGCAATTAGCTTAGAGTGGATTTATTTGACACTTCACTGCTACATGCACTCAGCTACAGCATGTATCCACAAGTTCAGACTCAAGATTCCCAGATTGAGATGAAACAGAGGTTCACATTTGAGCATCCATTCCTGCTGATACAGCCTGTTGATTACACAATGAAGGCTAAAAGGATATTTAAAATGTTCAACAGGAAACTAAATTATTCACTAAACTTTTTTCAACGATTTTCATAAAATGCACTGATCAGGTGAATCCAGGGACAGTAAAAGCAATTATTCCTTTGCATTGGATTGTTGTATTTGTGTTAAAACTATTTATAGCTTTTTCAGAGAAAGAAGCCCATTCTTTCAGAACCCACAATGAGGAAAAGGATGTCAACAAAATAGTTATGCTTTCAACATGTGTAAATTGTTAATTTGTTTGTATCTGCATCAATTAATCAGGTCATATTTTACGGAGCCCCCTCTCGGGAATCCTGTTTTTCCATGCCTCCCTTCAATTAGCCCAAAGATCAGCGTCAGCTGCAGAAAGCATTCTTAGAGCTGCGAAGGGTCTACTGTCATCGTTCAGTGACACTTCAGTGAGGAAGATGCTTGCCAACACATGGGCTACAACACCAGGTCCACCAGTTAAAATTCCCCAAATTGTTTAACACCCTAGGACATTGTGTGTTTTTTGTTATTCTTTAGTTTCTTTAAATATTCTGCACTGGTCTGATCAAAAGGAGCATAAGGTTCAGCATACAAAGCCTACTAATTGAATTTAAAAATATATATGATGTAAACACAAGCTCCCACCAGAACACCCAGGCATGGTTTTAAGAGTGCCCAGAGAGGAATGCAGTCTGCTGGATTCAGAGTTGTCTCAGAGCCCTTAGCCTGGAGGTCGGCTCTACTCTGACAGATCTCTCCACACTCCACTGAGGTGAGACGCATTGTCCCTGTCAGCGCAGAACAAAGTCTGCCAAGCACGTCTTCTAACTGTGTGGGTGTGTATGTATGTATGTGTGTGTATACATATTCCCATGTTTGCTCCTTCCTCCTTCTCTGACATAATGCATTCCCCAAAAAGTAGAAGAATCCCCAAACTTGAATCAAATCATAGTGAGTAATTGAGTTTGTACCCATCAATTAATGTTGCTGCCCTAACTGAATTGGGATATCAGACATCAGCTGAAGTTTCACAGAGTAAAAAAGACAGACGTCTTAAACCAAAACATGGCAAAATCTTTAGTGTGACTTAATGGAAGTTGGTACAGAATCATTAACTCCTCAAACAAACCCACTGATAAAAGCATTCCCAGAGTTTATTACAAGTTCATTTACTCCTTTACACATGCTCTTGGGGGAATTACTGTAATTCTTGTCTTTGTAATTTATAGTGTGGTCTATACCTACTCTATCTGTAAAGTGTCTTGAGATAACTCTTGTTATGATTTGATACTATAAATAAACCTGAATTGAACTGCTGCATAATAAAGAGTTACTCCATGTGTGTACTATTTAGCAGCTACTAAGTTTTGTACGAAGTAAACGTGTTTCTTGATAACCAATCTTAAAGAAGCGGATACAACACACGTTGCTTATTCACCACTACTTTGGCATCCCTTGGCAAGTAGGATTGATGATTATTTAAAAAACCTAAAGCTATGTCATGGACCCTTTGTCTTTGACGAAAACCCTAAATGAGCTGCTGCTCTTACAGCAATGTTTTGTAGGATGAGCTATTATGTGTTTTCCTTTTTCTTCAAATAAGTAATTTTTCCATGAAATTCAAAGCTCTCCGCACAGCACTGAAGATGTGCCTGTGCTGGATTTCAGCAGGTGATGATTTCTGTCCCCCTTTTTTTCCTTCAAAAAACAAGTTGCTGGCAGACGGGCGAACAGCTTCAGCCACGGTCCAGTGACAGCTGTGGCGCCTAGGGCAATAAACGGTGACAGCCGGCACAGAAACTAAGGCCACACACACACACACACACACACACACACACACACACACACACACACACACACACACACACACACACACACACACACACAAAATCAAGAGATGAGGCCAAGAAGGCAAAATAGTAATACTAATATAAGGGAGGTGTTGATAAAAATAATAAAACAGTATGAGAATAGAGTTTGTATAAATAAGCTTTGGATTCAACAATAAATATTTTGGTCTGAATTGGCACGCGGTGCCATTAATTGGGGTATGAATCACGTTTTAGAATCTTTTAATCCTCATTTTGGTGTAATTAGGAATCGGATTCACAGTGTTAATTATTTTTTCTTTCCCGCAGCAATTGCAGGATAAACAGTAGAAACATGAGGTTCACGCTACAAAGTTTTCCTCGCAGGGGTAAAGTGGGTCTGCACACACACACATTCTTGCAACAGATTTCCCACTTGGTCAGAAAGCACAGGGGAGACACGTTGTTTCTCTCACTATGACTGTAGAGTCAGTACTTGCTCTAAAGCTAATTGCCGCCACTGTCTCACTTCTCCCTCGCTCTATCACACACTCCCCACACACACAGATGCCGGCACGCGCACAAGTGTAAACATCAGGCTACTTACATAGGCTAAACCAAAAGCTCTGTGTGGAGCCTCCGCACAACTATGAAACGGCCTTTAGTCCGCAAAACATCCTACAATTGAACTGCCCACTTGCTCTAAATTTTCTCTAAAAAAGTCTTTTTAAAATGACAAGCTATGGGATGCTACACAGTATGTAGACAGCAATCTGTGAGAGTGTAACTCTACAGAAAGTTTTAGAGAGTTTCAGTCTAAAATCAAACCCAAACAGAGAGAAAATCAGGTCCCATTAGTCACCCATGTCTCCATGGTAATGATGACCAACAGTAAAGAAAGAAAACCGCACACCACAGTCTAAGATACACGCAGACACACACTTATGCAAACTTACACACACCGTTTTAACCCTTTTCCCACACACACTTGTGTAAGTGGCCTTAAGAGAGACTTTAAGAGAGTTTGGTGACATTATAATGTTTTTGATCTCTGTGAGCATTTAAAGACATGCGCGCACACACACACGCACACGCACACACACACACACACACACACACACACACACACACATTTCTACATCTCAGTTTATATTCCTCTCAGTTTTACTGTTTGGTTGGCTAACACTTACCAGTCTGACTCACACACAAGAAGACTGAAAAGCGGCTGGCCAGCAGTCAACCCTACAGAAAGACCACCAGCACACACTAACACACACACTAAAAACTACCGGACAGGCTCAAAGGAAAAATGTAGTGGGTCATTCTGAAACTTTACGATTCATTTGCAAAACAACAGGGTGATCACTTAAAGGACTAATTCAAGCTTCAGCATATCAGAGCAAAACAGAGCACCCCCGACAGCTGCCGCCTAACTCCAACGCAGTGAGTTAAAGTATCCTCATAGCTTAGAGCGATAACATTCACACTTGGCTAAACGTACATTCATTTCACACTACTGTAGATTATCTTGATGTAATCTTGTTATGCTACAAGTTCTCAGAAAATCTGAAAGCGAGCAATGTGGTCAATGTTTTACCTGTGAAGGTTCAAGAAAGTAAAGTTTCAAACCTATTGGTGGTAAACACACTGAGATATGAACAGTTCTTACAGCGGACGGTTGGGTTCAATAGTATTTCCTTAAATAACAAATCTAGTATCACATTTAGTTATTCAATCCAATTGCTTATGGAATGATGAAACAAAGTTTTCATTATTTGCAAGTAACTCAATTTATAAATAACCACAACGGAAAGATTCCGCTTTGATCTGTGATCACGTTATTTGGCAAGAAGTCACAAATACTACGGCTTGTTTTACTAAATTAAGAACATTTACCTTCATTTTCAATCATTTCCATAACCTGTGGCTATCATCTTAGATGAGCAGCATGAGTCAATGTTGATTGATATAGATTGTTCAAACAGCAGTACCAATGTAATTTTTTACAAATTCTGTGATCTAATCTAGTCATATGACCTAGTTTCTATCCAAATTAGGATTTGGATCTCCTTCCCTCGCACACTAAATTCTTAATAATTTACACTTAGCCATCAACTAAACATTGTCAGCACAAACATTTGGACCTATTTCACTTGTGATTTATTTCTTTATTGTAAAGTAAAATAGAAGGCTGTTTCTCTTTAAGAAAATGTCGTGTAGATAAAAAGGAACAACACACACAAGTTAGTAATGTGTTTTGGAGAGCTGTGGGGCCCAGCGGTGGTGAGCTACCACAGCTGCCACAGCGCCGTAGGGAATTCCTGGCTATCCGGGTAAACTATGGCAGGCAGGAAATGAAGCATGCTGGGTTGAAGAATGCACATTGAAAGAGAGAGGGAGTTTTGAAAACTCTACAGTGAATTAGCGCCTAAATCACTATTACATTACATCAAATGTCTCCCAAGTAAAATATTCAAATGAAAGAGAAACAAAAGCGTCACTATCACTAACCACGAACGGGAATTTTAGATGTCCCCTTCTTTGGATTCCTTGTAAGTGAAATGATATCCAGCATATTATCCACAAATAGGAGAGAGAGAAGTACAATATTCCAGTAATCCAGGTTAAGATCCAAGCGTTTGTTCTATCCAGTTTGTAAATGAGAGAAAAGTTTCCTCAGAAAGCAGAAGTAGGTGACTGTTAAGCCTTTTAGTTTGTCTTTAACTGAGGGAGGAGTGTGTGTTCCCTCCCGCTCTACTCAGTTCTGTCTGTCCGCTGGCTCCAGGGAGGTGTGTGTGTGTGTAGCCTGCTCATTTCCTGCCTGGATGTGCTTCTGGGCTCCAGGCGGGCAGGCTGCTCAGAAACACATGGCCAGCCACTGTTCTGCCAGGGGTTCCACATTCCCCGCAAGTGCGCGCGCGCGCGCGCACACACACACACACACACACACACACACACACACACACACACACACACACACACACACACACACACACACACACACACACACACACACACACACCTTACTCCACCCTATTAGCTCCCTCAGTGACCCTTTCCAAGCCCCCCTACTACACCCCCTGTGTACTGCAACACACAGACACATGCATATAAAAACACCCTCCAGTCCTTTGCAGGGCACCAACCATCCCCCACCCCCCAGTCTGCTGTCAACTGACCCACACTGGAATGAACACACCCACACTGGAATGAACACACACACACACACACACACACACACACACACACACACACAGTGCTAGTCGTCCTGAGGTTATTGCTAATTGCCTATTCTTTTGTCTATACTGTTCCCTCCGCAACAGTTGGGGCTTTGTGTTGTTGGATAAAGTACCTGAACATAACACCAGCTAATTTTCTCTCTGTTACTTCAAAATGTCAGTCTTCAATACAAAAAACTGCATCAATTGTCACATTGAGGTTTTATTTACTTCATTTTAATTTTGCCCGACGCTTTTATCACAAGTAACTACCAGTGAGAGAGGATGTAGGTGTTCAGCGTCTTAGCTATTAACACATACTGATAGCAAGCGGGTGTTGTTAAGCTGTTTTGCCCCTCTTTGCGCACTTCCAACTTATCAATTGAAAGGATGTGATGTGTTTCTTTGACTCATGTAATAGTAAACTCAATATGTTCAAGTTCTGAAGTTATATGGAAATGTCACCTAGGTCTCCAAGAAATAGTAAATGAGTGTTTTTCACAACTTTTTAAAGCATTTTAGAGATTAAACAATCAATTGTTGATGCAGTGCAGAAAACCAAGGGAAAACCAACAGTGAATGCAACAGCTGTGTGAAACCCATTATAGCAAAGATATTTGAAAGACATTTTTTTATTATCCAACTACAACAAACATCATCCTCTTAAATGAGAAGATGGAGTCTTGTCATCATCCTGAAGTTGCTATGCAACCAGCAAATACTCCAGTGGTGTTTTTCTATTAGCACTTTTTTCCTGCAATTTACAATTTGCTATTTAATGGTATTATGAGCCTACTTGCTTGATTATCAAGGACAATTCTCCCATTTGTCAGTGGGTGTACATTTGTATTCCTTAACCTAAACATACAAAGTTAAATGAGTACCAAAAGTGTGATGTACAAGTATGAGTGTGCGTGTGGGTTTTTACGAATACAAACACACCATTCTCTTACGTGTCAGTTAACTCTTTTCATACCTCTGCTTACAGCTCTGTAATGACATGTTCTTGTTTAACCCCACTATGATGGTTCGTGGGTGTGTGTGTGTGTGATTGTTACATACCAGCACCTCGTTAGGTACATGTGCTCCTTGACAAAGACAGAACCAGAGAGCAGGATGTACCAACAGGTAGCGATGCTGTCTGGGCTGGAATAGAAAGAAAGAACACACTGGTGTGAAACACTGTAGCCTGTGCTTCATAACACCTCGCAATTTAACGTGTTAGAAATT
Organism: Etheostoma cragini; assembly: GCF_013103735.1. Taxonomy (NCBI): domain Eukaryota; kingdom Metazoa; phylum Chordata; class Actinopteri; order Perciformes; family Percidae; genus Etheostoma; species Etheostoma cragini. The sequence goes on along the minus strand of NC_048419.1, from coordinate 18,991,014 downwards.
GTTCTCTATGTGAACCTTCAACATTCCCGTTTTTTGCACTATTGTTACATTTTATGAATGAGAACGAATCAACTTGTGGCCAAATTGGATCAGTGGCAGAACAGGCGCACATGTACTGAGAGGTTTATGCCTCGATGCAGAGGTCCAGGGTTCAAATCTGACATGTGACAATTTCCTGCATATCTTCCCCCTCTCTCCCCCCTTTCTCACTTAACTGTCCTGTCAAAATTAAAAAAGCAGAAAAGCCCAAAAATACATAAAAAAAGAGAATGAATCAACTTGTATGTGTTGTTATATGGGTATTTGCCCTCATTGCCATATGTGCCACTAAAAAAAGATAGCTTTCATAAATTAGTGAGCTACAGACAATTTGAATACCTAGGCTATTCTAATCATTATGGGTATCTATACATTTATGGTTCAATTGTTTAGAAAGATCAGTTAAATACAAGCCGAGAGTCAGCTGTTCAAAATATGTGAGAGTTATGTAAATAGAACTGAAGACAGAGATGTCTGATAGAAAATATAAAGTGCACATCCAAGCTTTGAATCCCAAATGCTGCATAAATGTATTCTTAGCATGCAAAGAACTATAGAGTCATAATATCATGTGCCATCAATGCAAGGGGGAGATAATCCATTAAACACAGGCAGTCACACTAAAAGGATGGAAATAAACCATACTGAAAGAATCACGCAATACTTGTCCGTCACTCACAGTAGCTACAACATGGAATTATTGTATGTGACAGTCAACAAATCCAAAACACAGGCTTGTTTACTGCCAATGCTATTTCATGTACAGTGGGGTTTGAAAGTTTGGGCACCCCAGTTAAAAAAATGGTATTAACATGCATAAAGAAGCCAAGAAAAGATTGGAAAAATCTCCAAAAGGCATCAAATGACATTCGTATTATTATATGTCACAAAAAGTTAGATTTTATCTCCGTCATTTACACTTTCAAAATAACAGAAAACAATAAATTGGTGTCTACAAAAGTTTGGCCACCCTGCAGAGTTAATACCTTGTACCGCCCCCTTTGGCAAGTATCACATCTTGGAAACGCTTGTTGTAGCCAGCCAAGAGTCTTTTGAGTCTTGTTTGAGGTAGCTTTGCCCATTCTTCCTTACAAAAGTCTTCCAGTTCTTTGAGATTTCTTGGCTGTCTGTCATGCACTGCTCTTTTAAGGTCTATCCATAGATTTTCAATAATGTTGAGGTCAGGAGATTGTGAAGGCCATGGAAAAACCTACAGTTTACGCCTCTTGATATAATCCACCGTAGATTTTGACGTGTCTTTAGGATCATTATCCATTTGTAGAAGCCATTTTCAAAGATGGCATCAAGTTAGTTTCCAAAATTTGCTGAAATTTTATAGAATCCATTTATCCTTCTACTCATGAAATGATATTGATTGATTCCCTGTGCCACTGGCTGCAAAACAACCCCAAAGCATGATTGATTCCTCCTCTTCCCCCCCCATGCTTAACGGTTGGACAGAGGTTCTTTTTGTTAAATTGTGTGTCCTTTCTTCTTCAAAAGTACCTTTGCTCATTGCGGCCAAAAAGTTCTATTTTAACCTCATCAGTCCACAGAACTTGTTTCCACAATGCATCAAGGTTGTCTAAATGTTCATTTGCAAACTTCAAACGCAGATTTTTGTGGAGAGGATGTAAAAGAGGTTTTCTTCTGATGACTCTTACATGAAGACCGTTTTTGCACGAGTATTTCTTTAAAGTGGAATTGTGTACCACAACTCCAGTGTCTTCCAGGTCTTTCTGGATGGAACTTGGGTTTTGACTTGCTTTTCTTACACTCCTGCTCGCTGTTCTGTCCGATATTTTTTTGGTATTCCAGATCTTGCTTTAGACTGCCATTACTTAATTACATTCCAAACAGATGATTTTGGCATCTAAAAACCCTTTTCTATCTTCTTATAGCCTACTCCTGCTTTGTGAGCGTCAACTATTTTCAAACAACTGCTTAGAAGAACCTATGGTGCTGATTGTTGGGGCAAGGTCAGATGAGTCTGGGCATTTAAATTCTTAAGATTGACATCACCTGGTCTTTCCAGATGATGACTAAGAACAATCCATGACACTGTCAGGTCTCAGCTTTCCAAATGGGGCGGTGCATGCCAGAAACTCTGCAGGGTGTCCAAACTTTTGCAGAAACAATTTTTTAGTTTTCTGTTATTTTTAAATCGTAAATTAACTTTTTGTGACATATTATACCAATGTCTAACATATCATTTGATGCCTTTGGAGATTTTTCCATCTTTTCTTGGCTTTTTTATGCACAATAATACAAATGTTTCACCTGGGGTGCCCAAACTTTCGAACCACATTTCGAACCACCCATTGTAAACATTTTATCTACTAACCCCAAACGCCAGACTTATTTATTGCTTATCAAGCTGGCTGCCCAAGGAAGCAGCAAACCAAGAAGCAAACATACATTAAAACATCAGTCAGGGAGAACATACTGTAGGTACCTTTGCAGTTATGAATATGAATACATATAAGTGTGAACAAAGATTGAAAAATGAGGACTGTATGAAAGTTGGAGATGAGAGATGCACCACTGCGTGAAGAGCAACAAATTATGGAAAGATTGTAATGTTATCGCCTTTAATTCCCTGACGGAAGACGTTTCTGCTTATTCAGCTTTTCTGTGGATACATTTATAATAACACTTGCTAGATGCATTGGACAGCAGAAGGAGTGGTTATTCACTTTAACAACTGAGCACAAAATTAAAAACTGTATATATATACACTTTCTTTTAAAATCACTTTGCAAAATGGGATAAATAACACAGGTAATTGATCTACAACGTGACATAGTTTGACAGCTATGGAAACTACCAAGTAGGTGTTTTGATTTTTAGGAAATAAATAACTATCAAAATAAATTATTTGTTCAAAAATAGGGACATCTTTTTCTAAAACATAACTTTTAAAACATTTGGTGCAAGGAATTTGCAAATTGACAAATTAAACTAAATAGAGAATTATTGTTAGTTGCAGTCCTACTACTGCGTACATGATCCATTCTTTGTGACATTGTTTTTCTTGCTTTTGGTGTTCTTTGTCATTGGATAAAGCTGACTAATTGGACATGGCAGGCACTTTGTTCTGGGTTAAGGTGCTTAAGATTAGCCCCTGGTAGAGAGGCAGGAGAGTGTATTGGCGAAAGAGATTTTCTGTGTGTATGTCTGTCTATTTGATGGTAAATTAAACCACTGAGTGTCTAATGTGATTCCTGTAAGCATGATAATACATCAACAACATGTAGAGCTACCCTCTCAGTTTTTCATCTGTCTCTGTCCTCCCTCCGTCTCTAACACTTTGTCCACATCCCGGCTGCCCTCAGCCCTTTTAAACCTCACTTCAACTCGCATTTTCTTGACTCTCCTTCCTCTCGACATACCTTTTCTCTCCACCTTCTTTGTCTTATTTTATCTCTCATATTCACCTCTTGTTTTTTGTACTCATCTGCAGTTCTCTCTTCTCATATCTTCTCTTTTAATATACCTCCTTCCAACTCTCTTTGCAGCCACTTCCTTCCATCTCTTCTCATCATCTACTCCCCTCTTTTCAACACCCGTCTCCCTCTTTTTCTAACCTCCCGTTCATCTCTCATTTCTCTTCTCTCCTTGTACTCCGCCTTCCTCTTGACTAGTTTTATTATGAATCCACACTGTATGTGATGCTAAAATTACTTTTCACTATCTGCCTCATCCATCTGAGTATCAGTTTTTTTCACACATCCTGACACACTTAGAGCAAGGCAACATTCGCTCTAGTGCAGCTGCTTAATGGCCAAAACTGACACACTGTTGTTATTCTAGGCAGGTGAAAAGTGTTGATGTTACAGATTCTGTGATTGTAAGGCAGGATAATCTTACAAAAATATATTGTGAAACCTCAACGTTAAATACGGGTAAAAACAAATGTAGAGAACATCTATTTGAATAAAACAAGCTTTCTAGCAGAGATTTCAATATAAAGAGAGAGAAGGTGCAATGGAACATAGCAGAGCACTTCCTGCGTTGTGTGACTTGTACTTACTAGAACAGGACGTGGTTAGCCTCATGTCTCTCATACCTGGCCGAGGTACACATCGACCTGAGACAGAAAGGCAAAGATGTTCACATTTTCTCTACAAACACATCACTAAACATTTCTAGTTCTTACAAACATCTGGCTGCAGCCCAACCTACACTTTCTTTGGTCTGAGTTGTAGCAGAATTTTGCTGCGAATTTAGTTGATTGAGCCCAATTACAATAAAAACAGTTTGTAACCAATGGAATTGACTCACATGTACTGTAATTTGCTAACCGGACAGGGGTTTGGTTAATTTTATTATTCATTTACCAACAGATGTCTATTGGATATTTATATAGGTCTTTGCGTGTCTGTAAAACCCTCGGTTGTGGATTTATTTCTTGTAAATGGTTCACATTATAATCTCTCACCATTGTTTGTAAGAGAGAAGGCTCAGAACTGCATTCTCCCAATGTTATTGTTGTCACCTGCTCAACTGAACCAAACTAGCAAAGAAAACATACCAGACAGGCAGAACATTTCAAACATGCTTGGTATGAACATGTGAATGTCTAAAAGATAAGGAGGTCGCGCTTTCGATTTTAACCCTTGTGTTGTCTTCCCGTCAACCATGAAATGTTTTTTCCCAACACTATTATTGCTTTTTCAACATTTGTGTCACTTTTTCAATCTTGTGGGTGCTTTTTGCAATGTTTTTTCCAAAGTTATTTGACATTTCTATTGTTGATATTTTCAGCGCTTATTTTAAAGTCCATTTTTAGTGATTAAAAAACTGAAAACTTGTCAAATTGGACCCGAGGACAACATGAGGGTTAATTTGAAAATGGATTGAAATGAGGTTTCAATTTCGACTATTAAAATCAGAAGCAGGATTTGCAATTCCCCCAATAATATTTCCTCACGCCACACCGGCCAACTTGCGCACGTCCGAAGAAAAACAACAACAACAACAACAACAAAAACAACAACAACAGACACAGCGTAGCTTTCATGTAGCCTGCAGCTTGACTATGTCAGACACCGTGAACACTGCCGGAGTCGGAGATTACAGAGAAACAACAGACAATAACTCCTGCTTCCCTGAAGTCACTGGTGTGGCCACATTTACCTTCCCATGAGTGAGCTGATCTTATGTTAACAAACAACAAAAGGTGAAGCATGTGAGCCGACTGGATTCCATGGTGCATTCAGGCAAACTTCGTTAAATTAATGATGCATTCAATGTCACCGCTTAAAAAACTCTGAAAGAAACTGGAAATAAATTTAAAACTGAATTGTGGCCTTAAACTCAAAAGTCAACTCAAATTGCAAAAGACAGATTTTTGTGTGTTAGTTGAAAGAAATATTCAATAGAAAACTGGACTTTAGAATGTTAATGTTATTGTTTTTTAGTGGTGACTTTTACATTCTTATCACTTTATTCATTAAAAGAATATTGTAAATTATTTATTTTCATGCATTTTAAATTCAACATGAAAGGTGTAATATTTAGCAGAATACTGAAAGCTGCAGAAATGTAGAACTTTATTTATGTCATCATTATCACGATATTCAACATAATTGCATATCGCATTTTTTCCACCTGTCTTGCAGCCCCTGTTGACATCTCATTTAAAATGGCAGCAAAACTCAACTCAAAAGTCAAAATAACCCAGAATTTTGTGTGAAGTGAAATGAAAATGAGCCACCTTAGTTGATGTTCCCTAAGGTGAGAGAGGACATCCATGTGGTAGAGGTGGCTGTAGATGGTGTGCAGATCCTGCAGGACAAAAGGACAATGAAATACATTTTTAGTGAACATGTTAAAACTCCACCAAGAAAATACTACATAAGAGAAATTATTAATTGATCTCACATTTCCACACACACAATGGAAAAACTGGGAACATATGGCACGCACACATGCTACAGTGTTCTGTGCTACAAGAAGCCATTTCAGGAACAAACTCCCCAGCCTTTTCAAACAATACATTACAACATATTTACATGCATTTGCAAAAATTACACACTGGTGAGACTGAAGTTGTGTTTAGGGTCTAAAAAAAGAAAGCTTTTAAAAGATTAGCTCATTGTTTAGAGTGTGCGGAATGCCTTAGCACCATGTAAATCACTTCCCGTGCAACACTTTGACTGAAGCCACTTGGACCATGCCACACAATCAAACTGACAGCCACAAACCAGACAAGCAGGCATTCTCCACTTATGTATGTGTCTGACAGCAGTGACACAAGCACATATACCGTTTATATACACCCACAGCCTTTAAATAGTACCCTATCAGGGCCAGCTGTCAAAACATTAAGAGGCTGACGGTGTGTATGTGAAGGGAACAGCTCCATGCAAGCATCTGCAGGATCAAACAAACAGAGCGGCTATTAAGGCCACATGGTAACTTCTTTTAACAGGTGGACTACATACATACTATGTCGTATGTCTAAGTATAAATACAATGATTGAGTGTTTTACATGGGAGGTATGTTCCGGACTATTTCTTGGTCGGGACCAGTCCCTTACTGGAGTCTCTGCTGTATGCCTGGCCTGGCCTTTGCACAAATCCAGACATACTACGTTTCCCTCTCTTTTCCCCGCAGCTAAGTTAGCTGGCTGCTACCAGTAGCTTTATAATGCTGAGACGAGAGAAAGCAAATAAGTCTAATTCTCAAAATGTCAAAACTTTACCTTTAAAGCACAGCCCATTTAATACTAGTTTCAACCCAAATCATAGACAAGTTCTGAAAAAAAAATGCTTTCCCAAACTATCATCTTCAGGATAAAGCCAAAGCACCGCTGCAGTTTAGCAAGAACACACACAACAATGGGACTGCTACAATGAAGTAATCTAATCTAGACTCCACAAATTTGATGTGTGTTGTCTAAAATATTATAATGGACATTACAGATTGGTCAATCAATTAAAAATTAACAAATGAAACAGCAGTATGACCTATTGCTGGTTAGATAAGCAGTACAGTTTAAACAAAATCAATACAGCTGAGAGAGAGAGAGAGAGAGAGAGAGAGAGAGAGAGAGAGAGAGAGAGAGAGAGAGAGAAAAGACAGAGAGAGTCATGAGTCAAAGTTTACAGGAGCCAACAGAAGCAGAGCTGAACACTGGGGACTGGGGAGCCTTAAATGCAATGGACCAACACACCTCTGATATGTTGTTGGCTTTCTCTGACACAGGAAGGAAGGGTTTGGGGAAAGAGGAGAAGAGAGAAAGTAAGCAAGAAGGGGATAGAGAGAAAGAAGGTAGTGAGCAGAGACACCGAGCGGTCAGTTAATACCCAGAGATAAACACCAGATATAAGGGCTAAAGGTGAATATTAGTCTGCCAGCTTTGTTCCATGCACGTTCTACAACACTACCTGGGTGCTTTCCTGCCGCCAGTAATGTCCCAAAGAAAATGAATATGCTTATTTATAGTGCTGGGTTCTCTTTCTGTTTTCTATGTGAATGTACAAGTTACTCACAGGTCGGTAAATCCTCAAGTTTGTTATGTACACTTTGCATAATTTAGTCCTAATTTTTATACTAGAGTAGTCTACTTCCTTCATCCATAAATGAAGCAGTACATGTATACAATATGAAGTTACCGTTGCTTATGTTTGACTAGTCAGCAACTGGTGAGCCCTGCAAACCCTTCCCCAAAGTTTTTTTACTTTTATTTTGGAAAGTGCAACCTCCAGATAAGCAACTTTACAGCACTCAGAGCTACATTGAGTCTCTGTTTCCTCCAGTTTAAACGCAGGTTAAGATTCTCAGTTCTTCAAAAAGGTTCTTGGTACCCTGGGAAAGTTCCTATAATGGAAAGGCCCCATCGTCTACAACTGGTTCAAGGCTGTTGACCACGTCAAGTAAGACTCACATCACAAAACTATTCTATTTTCTTTACATTGGCTTTCTATTATGTTTACCATTCATTTTAAGGTTCCTGTTCTTACATATATAGAGCCGTGCATGGTCAGGCACATGTGTACATTTTTACCTGCTCCATCTTTATTATCACCAGTGGGTTCCATTTAAACAAGCTTTTTTCTTTGTCATTTTGTGTGTTTAAGAAGTTTCTGTTAACAGGTTGTTGCTGCTGTTGTTTTAACAATTTTACTCTTGTGAAGCACTTTGTTAGCCTGGTCTTACCAGACTCTGGTACATTTTTATTTGCACAGGGAGTCTGGCCAATCATAACTGACAAGTGTTCCTTCTTGAAGGCAGGTACTCTGTTTAAGTTTAAAACTATTGGATTTGCCCAGAGCCCCTCTGGATCTGCCATAACCAATCGCAAACATTGGGTCGTGACATCGGCTTAGCATCAGCAAGCAGCTCAGCTAACATTAGCCTTAACTAACTTCTTCAACACTAACAGAGTGAGCTGGAAAATCCATTTTTTTCCCAAACCCTGTGGGGAGAGGGGCAATGACATCATGATCAACAACAAACTGAACAAAGATTGTTCTTGCCAGGCCTTTAACTTGTTGATATTTGGCAGCGTTGCGGACTGAATGGCTTTGCTTGCATCTTTCTCCGCCACCATTAGTACGGAGCTCACCTAAGGTTACCGCATCGCAACGTCATCGTTCTCAACCACTCCCTCTGTTCGCTGATCGCGCCGCCAAATATTTGGCCCTGAGAAAACCCACGAATATATTGCAAACCCAGACGGACTACTGAAGGGAAATGAAAATTGAGCAGAAGTACGTAGGAAGGCAGAGCCAGGCTTGCACTTTGTGACTGTTCTTTAAAAGGGTGCTATCTGAAATAAGCATATTATTATTATTATTGGACTCCCTGGAATAAAGTGATCCATTAAAACAGGAAGACTGTTCCTCTCACCATGGTTATAGTATAGTTATAACCCTCTGGGGGTTAATTCTTTCATGCACTTGTGTAGATATATCGGATTACTGGTATTAAAAGGAAGTGACAAGCTAGTTTCCTATAAGAGGAAAGCACAGCATGTTCTTTAGGACACTAGAAACTGGCCACTCTCTCACAGCCATCTGAATAAGAGTTAAACACCAACGGACAGAGAGCTTGACCTGGCCGACCGCTTTACAGAGAGAGTTGTAACCTCCATTTACTAATCATGAGGCCGAAACAGTGAGCGGAGAGCAGGCATGGAAAAGCCTGGTTCACGGTTGTGAGGAAGTGGAACTGTATTGACTTTAACTCACAGTTAACTGGGTTAGTGAGCACAACTGCTGCAGTAAGCACTCCTGTCATGTTGCTGAGCATGCATGTGTGTATGTGCATGTGTATACAGTAAGCGTGCGTGTATGTGAAGGACATACAGGCCTGAGGCAACTAGCTAGCTGGGGGCTCAGAGTAGATGAGACAGCCCAATATCAACACCACCCCTGGTTATTAACGTGTTCCTGGATTTCATTGAATACGCCTTATTTAAAACAACACAGAAGGAGCAACTACATTATTTCACCAGTGACAGACACTATATGTATGATGTGTAGGGGTGGAACAGTACAAAGAAGTCATGGTTCGGTTTATACCTTGGTTCAGACATCACGGTTTGGTACAATGGAAGGGAAAACAAAACAAAAATGCAGATTTTTTTTTTTTATTGTGCATGTCTCAGGCTGTACCACCTAGTGTCATACAGTCTATTCCCTGAATGTAAAGTAAGATGTAAACAGTAAAAAATACGTACTCCACATTATCTCCAGTGTCCATCTGGAACTTGTGGAACAAATCGAAATTTGACAATCAGCTATAAAACTGAAAATGCAGCACCTATTATTTATGAAAGGGCAAATTACATAGAATAATAACAAAATACGGGGACGAGTAGCAGTTAGGAGAAGTTTTTTTTAGTCTTGTTTGAGTGATTGTACACCTGCGTGATGGCGTTGGATATGCGTTAGCATGTTTGCTGTATTTCCACTCACATACCAGACACACAATCCTGGTCTTTTCCACCACTCTCTAGCCTGTAATATTGTAACTGACCAAAAGAACGATGTTTTCGAGGCGGGGACGGCACGAGGCGGGACGGCATGAGATGAGGGGGCATGACACGGGAGGCTTCAGGCTGCAGCCATACAGTCTAGAAGTTTTCCCAAACTTGGGATCTTAAAGAGGCCGGTGGGTGCTCTAACTCTCGTGCGTCGCCACCACTCGCCATACGCGTCCATAGTGCTGCCGTCTCTGACTCACTTACTGAACTGTCAACAAAAAAAACTGCATGTGGGTGAAGCTCGGCTAGCTTCAGAGCTAAGGCGGGGCTACAGATTAGGTGTCCCTGGAACCTGCGTATCTACCAGTAGTTCCGCATTACATTAACTATTTTATTTTTATGAATTTCTATACCTTGTATTCTCTGTGTAAATTCATGTACCGCACCGAGACGCCCATACCGTTTAGGTTCAATGCAAATACATGTACCGTTTCTCCCATAATAATCTTAAAGAGGTATTTTGCCGATTTCAATCAATTTCTGTGTCATGGATGTTGTGTGCCATCCCTTTGTGATGTGTTTCGCTTCATTTCGGTGTATTTCTCCAAGAAACACACAAACAACCCCACAGAGGGAAGCATCAAACACACTGCCCAGACAAAGATGACACACTCGGAGAAGTATCCCTTAAGGGAGTTGGTATATTGGAGGCAAACCGAGCCCTCATAATAGAGAAATGTCCCACATCACTACCTTCAATGCCATGTAAGACACAGATCTATGCAACTATACAATCGTCGCATTTTGGTACTATAGATTCAGATTTTTTTAATGAAGGGGAAGGAATAGATGCTTCTGTATGGGCACATTAAATGTAAATATCTATTAGTCCACCCATTATTACTGTATAAGTAAAAAAAAAAAAAAAAAAAAAGTAAGAACATGCTTATCACAATTTCCTAAGCTGACATCTTCAAACGGTTTGTTTTATAAGTCCAAAAGCCCCAAAACCAAAAGCAACAAATCCTAATATCTGAATGGCTGGAACCATAGTGACGATAAGTGAATTTTCACAATTGCCGTCAATTAATTTTCTGTAGTTCAACTGAAAAGGAAAATAAAACAACAACAAGAGTACCAAAAAATCTTGAGATAACCTATAGATAGTTCAACCTGCAGTAAAACCTCATATAGTACATATATGGATTTAACTGCATTACAAATAAACAACACACATAGTCCTTCTACTACTACTACTACTACTACTACTACTACTACTGCTACTACTACACACGTCCATGAACCCAGCCGTTTCTCATATTGATTAGTGCATAGCAGGTCATCAATAGACCCAGACAGACAGACAGACAGGATGTCAGAGGAGGGGATCTTTGCTTTGTCGTTTCAATCAGTGGTGTCCCAGAGAGAGGATGGTAATGTGATCACTACACTGCCCACGCCAATCACTCTCTCGCTGTGCCCTCAATATACACTGCTAAGACTTGAACTGAGGGGGTGGTAGCTGTGGTCTTGTTTCTGTTGGCCCACACTAGGGAAATGAACACCCTATTGTAATGTAGTAGTGTCAGTCCACATGTATATTCTGCAGTGGTGTCTACATTCTTATCCCACATGGAAAATGTCCAACTAACAAAGCCATTTCTTTCATGTCATCTGCCTTAAGCCCAGGTGCCATGCATTGTTGTCTCATTGTCCTCCCCTCCTTCAGGACAGCACAGGGAAGTGAAGCCACCCTCCTTAGTGACTTCTGACCTTTTGCCAGTCCTCCCTGGAGGCTAATGTGGTGGCCTGATGACCCCCTCTGTGATTAGGACATCACAACCTAAGGAGAGACATCCATTAACTCATCGCCAGATGAGGTTGTAGACTTTTACTTAAACCTGTCTAATACAGCCAAAATAATTTTTAATTTCTGTGGATGAGACTATCAGTACATGTTTAATTAGTACGAGAAGTTGCACCTGACTGCACAGTACATTAAGCACAACTGCATGGCATGTTAGTCCAAAAAGAGGCTCATTGAAGATACAACTAACTGTAGAAATCTAAAAATATGAAAAACTCAGACTCAGAAGTGTGGCTGTCAAACTAAAAATAAGACAAATGGAGCTGATCAGTGATGATCTGAGCGTGCTGTGCTTGTCGTGGTGTGTGTGCTGACAGGCGGTGTGTGACTCAGGTATCTACACTACAGTGCTGCTACTGCCACCTCCTGGCAGAAACATCTCTCTCAGTACATAAGATCTGGTCCACCTGCACTGCATATCTACATACTGACACATTATAAAAATCTAGGAAGGATTAGGGCAGCAGCTATCCAGACACCAAGAACACATTGAAAAAAATTACCTTAATAAAAAAAGTTTAGAAAAGTGATGTGAAACCAGCTTGTTGTCACGTCACCCAACAACAGAAATTGAATCTTAATTTGGTGAAACTATTTTATCTGCATTTTAATATAGTAGTCCTGTATGTGTTAGTTTTTTGGCACTCCTAGTCTTGCATTGCTAGACCTTCCTCCACAGCGCTGCGGAGGAGGATCTGGCTAGTCCACACAGCATTCCAAGATGGGAGAAAAACACGCTCTGGTTTATTGGCATTTCTTTAAACCAATCAAAATCGTCTTGTTTTTGGTGGAACATGTGTACGTTCAAAGGTTGATTTTTAGTCTTGCAACAGAAAACTCAAATTGGACAGATTTACCATGCAAACATCTGAAAAAAGGTTAACCATAGTCCTCATAAATCAACACAAAAAGCCCAAGGTAACATATCTGGGTTACGTGAGTGAAATCTGGCGGAATTTCCATCAGCAACGAAGCAATCCCGGAAGTGGAATGTCTTGGATATAGACTTTAGCCCCCCTAACTCTGACAGGACACTGACAGTGTGAGATGTGGCCAACTAAAGTATGCCAGTTACTCATACATAAACAAGCTGTGGCAGCACAAAACTAGGAGCACAAAGGCAAGTTGTTGCAGCACAGAGGCTGTTGTCCCACCCACCACATTTCTCCCTTTACCATCAAGAGACAGCCTACTAACACAGCATTTGTGATATGTTGAGGCACTCCTACATAAGTAGATAATTAACAAGCTACTGTTGTGCAAAAACCTTGCAATCATCTCTGGGCGCTTCGTTTTTTAATTTCCTTTAAAAATTGGTTGAAATTTGAGCTGTTGGTTATAGTACCAGGTATGTTTAATGTCCCTGGGGCCAGTAAAATCATTACAAACCCTTTGAGGAATGTAAAAAAACCTGAGATGTAATATTTTCAGATATACCATTAAGAATAATGCTTATATAGTGGGTTCTATACGTGAAAAATGACATTTCAGGAGGAACTGGGTCTGTTTCCAGCTTAGCCTGCCTTTGTGGAGAGTTCAATCACCCCTCTGCCCACACCCGCCTCCACCAGAATGTACATTATGCCAGTCGAGTCTGTCACTGACACAGAGGATATTGTAGACAGACGATCCAAAATGTCCATTCAAGCCAACAGAACAACCAGCTTGGCTGACATTCAGCCTGCACAGCTAGCTATTTAACATTTACATTACATAAACTACTAACTCCCCAAACTTAAGTGTCAACATTGTGCTAAGCTACAGCCTAACGGGGGTTAAAGTCAGGTACCAAACGCTTTAGTGTACACAGTATTCAGAATACTCCAAAAAGTCTCTAGAAAGTATATATTATAATTACATATCTTGCGATTTGTATATGAAAAAGTAAAAAAGTGTGTCAGAAGAGGATTTAAAGTTGCTTAGAGAAACGCATTAGTAAATATCTTTAAACCACACAGACACAGGTGATTGTGGATCAAATGGGATAAATATATTAGAGCTATACAAGTCCTGTATAAAAGCCATTTAGCTTGTACATTAAAGTATGATGACACGGTCTGCATACAAAAACCATACAGCCCTGCATGCTTGAAACGTTTTCTGTTACTCTACTATATACTGTAAACATGGTTACAACTGCAGAAAATGGAGATGCTCCGTTTGAGTTTCAGTAAAGGAAACAGGGACTGCGGTCAGCTTGTCAGAGGTTGTACGAGTTGGCGTTTCAACATGAGTGTTTCCTGTACCAAAAACCTAAGTGAGCTGGTAAGTCAATGGAATTAGATGGATAACGAGCTTAAGCCTATCTACATGTATTCTCATTGCCTGAACTCCATCAGTTCAACAAATCCATGCATGTGCGCTCCATGCAACGTTATTGTGTTCCACCACCTAGTTAGCCGTTCCAGAGCTTGACAGCCTGTGTGCCTGAGTGTGTGGAGAAGTGTTCAGTGACGTAAAGAACATGATCATAAAAGAAACTTAACACTACTCAACACCACCAAGTTTTCCACAAAGTAGAAGATTGGATCAGATTTTGGAGCACCTTTTTTTGTTAGAGACATGAAATTCATGCGAGTAATGGAGCCAATAAGGACACATATGCTAATAAAAGCCGACTGGTTAGGTTAACTAGAGTATGGTGATTATGACAGCTGTAATGCTTGACATAAGCTACTGGAGAATACTACACATATATTCTTGATAAAACTCAAATAAAATACAGCAGAAGAGAAAAGTATATCCATTGTCATTACTCACAGCTGCTCAATCTCCTTCCTAAACAGCTGAAAGTGAAAGCTTAACAACAAGCAATATGTAACGTTAACATTTATAAAGCCTTAATGGTTTAAACCTACAAGGGCTGACCAGGTCAACTATGATCCCATAAGATTATAACTCCAACACAGAGGCTCACTGATAATCCCCTGCACAGTACGGCCTTATCAGTAAGCATCAGTGTGAGGTTTCAAGTACACTTGCTTGCAGCACTTAAATCTTAAATCCCCTCTCTTTGCTCAATGTGCTGCCTCTTTTCTACTTAAAGAAATGATTTTTTAGGAACAGACTCAGGTTAAGAAGATGGACTTAAAAACTTCTCGCACCAAGATCTATTTCAAGCTCTTACGACAATGGGGTCCAACAGAACTGAAACACAAATTATTATGACCATTCTGCAAATGCATTTAAGCACATGTAATGCAGTGAAACTAGCCAATTGTCTGCTAAGCAAAAAAAGAAAATAATTTAAATATAATACAGTCTTGGATCGTGAAGGTTTCCGCAATGAAAACTCAAGCGGTGGGTTCATAAAAAGCCAAATGACGACGGTCATGGTGGTGGAGAGGGTTTATGGAAACAGCGGGAAGGGGGGAGGGAAAGAAAAGAGAACTTGACTTGAATTTGACTCAGACGAGCATTTGAATGGGACGATTACATGTACAAGGATTGTCAAATCAAAACGTGGAGTTGAAGAAAATAACCTTAAACACAGATAAACAGAAGAAGAATAGTCCAGTGAATAGAGGGTATAAGCGCTTCTTCTTTAGAAGATGGTTAGTTAGAAATAAGTCTATTAAAGGAATTACCATTTCCCTTCCTGGGAAGGAGGCCAACACTGTGAAGCATGACAAATTTGTACTATATATTTCCTTTTACACGCATCGTCACTTTACAAATGCTGTCCTATGATCTCCAACTTGTTTTGAGAAAATCTGCTCCTCCTTTACTCCAACTAAAAAAAAACGGTGAGGACGGAGCAAGTTTGACCACACCAGCTGCCTTCCCTCCACCAGCCAAACCAAACAGCCACACATACGCACAGTGCCACACAGAAATGGAAAATCTGACCCTTTTATGTAATCCTAGCTGCAGTTTTATTTTGCTGAAATGAATGAAGTAGTCTTAAGAACCTTTTGTGTCTGCAATAAACTTTCTCAGGCGGTGGGGAAAAGAGTACATTCATACTTTATCAAACATTTTCACTGGCTAAAAACTTGTTGGGATATATGACATATGTCATATATGATATATGTCTGTTACCAAATGATTTTGTTGTTTTTGCTTAAGGTAATTTTCTAAATGTTTTATTCATGGGGGAAAAAAAAGCCTGCATCACAAAATTCGCAGGGATGAAGACCATCATCAATATTAGCTTCTGACATTTTGATGTTTTTCATGACGGCCTATTATGTTCCATAAATATGCAAAAATCTACCACTCATGCTTTAAAGTTGTGGAAATTTGAATGTCCGTCCCGTAGTGTTGGCTTTCACAAATTTTAAAGACATCTTCAACACGCATTAAAAATAATAAAGTATTTTCTGCTCCCTCTCATTACCAACTCATATTCTACTCATCTATCATTTCCCTTACTTTCATTTACTCAGCTATTAGCATTACTCTATATTTAATATTAATTATTCAAGCTTTAAGACTTCAAAGTTAGACACTAACTGTATGTACACGACGCGGCCAATTTGAGCTTCAAAGTTACCGGAAGTCATTCATTTTCAATGGAAACAGGCTTCCCTCAGCTGCAAGAAGCGGCAAATCCACCGGCGTCCCGTTTTGGGCGTGTCGGGCGTCAAGCAGAAAGTTGAAACTAGGTCAACTTCATGGTAATGTGCTATGACACGTTCAGTGGCAAACGACCAGCAACCAATTGAATAGATGTCCTTCGCGCCAGCTGATTCCAGAGAAACATAAGATCAAAAGAATGCTGCCACTTCAGAGCGGCCAAAGCGCCAAAAGCTTCCCCAAACTTTTTGACAAGCGTCCTTGACAAGGCCGCCGGAGCTACTTTGTAGCTCGCCGCGGTGTGTACGTACAGTTAGAGCTACTCAGCTTTTTATTACCATTTTTAAACTAATTTGTCTTTTATGTTTCTGCCAATCTAACTTCTCCCCCACTAACCCTCTCCATCAAGACACACTGGCCAGAGAGGTTTAGTGTATGTCTGTTCAAAGCAGCAGATGTTAGGGACTGGACACACGTACTGAGCTGAACTCACTTACTGCAGATGTTCTGCCAGAGAAAGCTTAGCTGATAACTACTTGAGGGTGGGCTTCTAATTTTAGACAGGCACACAATCATAAATGTGCAAACACAAACACACAAGTAGCATGGAAATGAATACTGCAGCTCTGGTTCTTTGCAGTAGTTAATATAGACGATGCATGCACACACTTGGCCTACGCATTGCTGTCATCTTTACGGCCTTATAGCCACAGGCGGGCTGTCAGAGGGCCAAAATCTGGAACAGATAGCTGATCTCTTTCACCAATCTGTTCAGACAGGCAGCTCTGCTCTGCTTCACACTGTCACTGCAGAACAAATCAAAAACAGAAGCGAGCAGCGTAGCTCTGTGCTTTCTAACTACTTTGGAGTTTGCATAGGAGACCCTTTGAGACTGCAAAAGACAAAAAGCACCAAATGTCTTACAGCTGCGGACTTGAGGAATTAATTCTCAAGTCCTCTGGTTCTTGAGGAATTAATTCTCAGGGTCTTGAGGAATTAATTCTGTTTTTGTTTGGTTTCATGCATGCCTCATGTTTCTTGAGCCCCCCGGTGCCACGTACAAACCAGGTGAACCTGGAATGCATGGTTTCTCTGGTGAGAGCAATACAAACGTCAGCAAAATGTAACCACTACTAAAGAAATGGGAGCCATGTGTATGCTTCGTTATTCCCGGTCCGATAAAAAAAACAGCCATCATCCTTTAAAGGTTTCCTAAAATAGAGTTAGGCCTAAAAATAACCATTAATGTTGAGTGTTGGGGGGGATTTAGTGCACATTGTAGGTAGTTAAGCCATAACCTAGAAACTGCAGAAACTGGAGAGAATTAATTAGTTAAGGTGGTAGGGTGGGGTTTGAACAAGACTTGTTAGTACTTTTTAGTAAACTAATGGAGAACTAAAGTGCAAAGGAATGTAATTGAATTGCTTTTTTACTGAAAAGGTGCCTTGCCTTGCAACCTCCGCCTGTCAGTCAATCATCAGGGCACAAAAAACGCTTTCGTGCCCCCTTGTCTCAAAGGGAGTGTAACGTCAGCAGCACCCGACCACTTTCGCCTTACCGTTAATATCATATCTCAGCTAACGCTGTCTGCATAGTGTTTTAAAAAACTGTAACCACGCTTGAAACTACTTTATCAGCATTGCCATGACTCTGTGTTGCTCAGGCCGCCTTAACTGCTAAGTGTTGTGGGAAACCCTGAACTGGATACCCAGAACAGATACTAAAGTGAAATGTGTATCATTTAATAGATACAGGAAGAAAGTGACAATGTGCATACAGTATTTTACAGTAGTATTAACAAATGTTTAAAAAAATAAGTATAAATGGAGAAAGTACATGATTAAAAAAGTCCATAGGGATTTAGATGAAAGTCTTATTCAAATCCATTTCTTCTTCTCATCTCCCCAGACAAGAAAATAACTGAACATGTGAGCATGTGCCAACATTCACTTATAGTTTGAATATGTTGCATGGAGTATATCGTGGCCTGTCATCTCGAGTCACACCATCGGAAGTCAACTCACTATGTTATCACGAAAGTTACATATACAGCCAAACCTTTTCAGCAACCTTACACTGACAAACAAAGAGAGAGAGAGAGAGAGAGAGAGAGAGAAATCCCTGCCAGTGAAATGTATTTTATCTATAACCCAATGTAATTTCAAGTTAACAGTGGACTGACTGGATGGAAGACTATTCGACTGAGCTCACCAACTGCCGATTAGGCCACAGAGGCTGGCAAAATCAACATTTCTCTCACATACTCAACTTTAGGTACTTGAAACTGTCTCTGCCCTTGGAAAAATATAGTTTCTGACTTAAAAACCAGGCAAACGAAAAATTGTTAATGCAGTCCAGACCACCCAAGTAAAAAAACAAATCTTAACATGGGGCATCAAGCCTTGGTGCAACCAACATCAAGATTAAGAAGGAAAAAGATTGAATCCAAGAGCATTTGAAGCAAATCTAAGGACTGCATAACAAACAAACACTTTTACATATGTTAGCATTTCTCATTTTGGGAAAATTTCAAAAAAAGCATGGTTTGTTGTATTAAGCTTTGGGCTTGGGTCAGATTATTTTCAAACATAATGTAACTTAAATTCGGCAGTACTGAGCGGGTTTAGTGAGGTCAGGTTTGAAAGGCTCTAGTTAGAGATCAGGTAGGGAAAGACAGAACACAATGTTTGTCATCTCTCTGTGTCCTCTGTTTTCTTTCTAAATAATGCTTTTCTAGCTGCTATTATATAGAAAAATACATTTAAAAAGGTAATTTAGAGACCTAAGTGGTGCTTCCTGCAATTTTTAAGTTCAAAGTCATTGATGTGACGTCCAACTTATTCTTAGAAAATGCATGAAGTACCAAAGCATATTATGGCATGTATCATTCTCCACTTTGCTTAGTTATCATATTATTGTTGTTGACGGCAGATACAGTAAGTGATCACTGACATCACTAAAACTTAACCTCACTTTAAATGTCTCACAGGATGTGTGTGTGGAAGTTGTGTCCATATGGAAAGATCAATGCGTCTCCATCTGCTCCTCCGACATGCCTACTTTCTGCTGTGTCTGCTCAGTTGCTGAGTTAATGGACTTTATCTCGTGAAGTACAGCCCCACTTATCCTTCCCCTAAACACACCGTCAATTAGCCATTGAGGCTGATCTAACTCTTATCAATGAATAGAACTGGGTGGGCACGTGGACCTTTGATTGCGAGCAGACAAAGTCACTTCCAAGTTCATTATTGTCAGAGCATCAGGGGAAAGCCATTTCAGGGCATAGACTTGTTCAAAAATACAGTACAAGGGTAGAAATCCACAATGAAATGGAAATAGTTTATTTTGTTACTGGCAGTGAATCAAGTCAGTCACAAGTGACTATTGTACACTTGAGATGGTTTTTAGTCTTGCAAGATGTTCATTGTCATTCATTGCAACCCATTCTCACTTATTCCCTTATTCTTATTCCCGCAAGTCACAGAAGTGTAAGCCCACCCACAAGCTTTTCATTAATGCTAACAGCGTCAAAAGTGACACCAATAGTTCCAACCAATCAGGTGTTACATGACGCTAAGGGGACTTTTAGTGTCAATAACAACAACAAAGGCACCTTTACGAGATAGGAGTGACAATCTGTTGTTCATTGGGTCACCATGGATAAGTGAATCTCAGAAATGCTTAATATTACAGCTTTTAAAGGCAGACTGTTGCTACTGCACCTTTGGCAAAAAAATTGGGTTTTAACGCCACTCAATTAGAGGCCTCCTGCTAGAAAGTTTTCTTTTTCAAGTTGTTTCAAGTTATTATGGTTGGTTTATTTCTTTCTGTGTTAGACCTTTACTTGCTGATTTTCTCCCACTTATCAAGCATGTAGACAGTGTAATCTAAGATATATAATATCTTATATAATAATGAAAAATATGACATTTTATGCTGAGTACTTTATGTAACAATATTTAAGGAAAAAGAAACCAATGTACTTTGTGGAAAAAATTGGTTTGCAAATTTGCAAGAATCTGTAGGAAAGGGATGTGACATGTCCCGGTAGTTGTGTGTCAGCTTTGGTTGTGATAAGAATGGAAAAAGTGTCAATGAATTGATCGGATAGAGGTGTGTGATAAACGTTGACTGTGTCAAAGGACGGGCCAAACACTGTGCAGATAAGAGCAGCATGCACAGTAGTTAAACGTAAAGGACAAAACTTCAGCCAAGAAAATGCCATGATTTTAAAATGCAAATGCATAAATGAGATTAGTCATATTGTGAGTATTCCCAGATGAAATTGAATCTATTCTGCCACAAGCAGCTACTTTCAGTTGAACATTTGGTTACCGTAGCAACATCTACTGGCCTTGTCCACAGAAACTGCAAAAGCACTCACTTCCCGTACCCATAAGTAGAAGTACAGATACTTGTGTTAAAAAAATACTCCAGTAAAAGAAGAAGTACTGATTTAACTTATTTACTCAAGTAAAAGTAACAAAGAACAGGCTTGGAAATGTACTTAAAGTATAAAAGTTAAAGTAGCTTTGCAAATGACTGGACCACACAAATGTTACTTGAGTGCCAGCTGAGAAAACTTCAGTGGACATGGAAAAAAGTCTCTTTATATGCCGTTGGCTACATTTTAAATGGATGTCTGCCAATAGGCCTAAAACATTATATATATGATTAGTGTGACAGAGACTTGGAATGCAGGATAATAAGAGTGACTGAGTAGCGAGATATGAATTAAATTGTGATTCTGTGAGAATTCACAGATCCAGTCTCTTTGACATGCATCTTTGATCTACCCCTAAAATACCATTCTTGGGACAATATTTGTAGGTATTCTTTTATGAAAGCTGTTAAGTTATTGTTAATTAGTGATTGTTGATTTGTTAATTTAAGTGTTTTTGCATCATGTTTACTGCTAACCAAGCTAGCCATTGTACTAGTTTATTGTTTGGGTTAACATACATTTTAATCAATTTATTTTTAATCTATTGTGGACTGTGTTTACTGGTGTAACAACTAATGATTATTCATATTACTGAATAATCTGTTGATTATTTTCTTAATGAAGCGATAAGTCATTTGTCTTTGAAATCTCAGAAAATGGGGGAAAATGGCCATCAAAAATTCCCAAAGCCAAACGTTACATCTTTAAATATCTTGTTGTCCATCCAACAGTATATCACCTAAAAGTAATCAGGTAACAATCAGGGCGGACTAACTAAACCAGAATTTAGGCTACAAACTTTTGAGAAGATGGAACAAGATGCTTTTGATGTTTTTCTTTTCATTAAAAATGACTTAAAACTTTAAATTGGTTATTAAAATAGTTGCTGATTAATTTTCTCACTCAAGTCACTCGACTAATTGATAGATTTACTAATTTAACTGTCTTGGTGATGCTTTGTTTCTTCCTGGCATTTAAGGGACAAGGTTACTAATGTGACAGCTAATCTACACTTTTGTGAATCCAACTTTGAAAAGGCATCAAGAGCAATACGCCGTTTTATTTTCAATGCGATGCACGCAGGTATGACGTGGGTAAGACATTTTCCAACTTGTGCTCCGGGTGGGCTACTTTCCTTTAAAATGAATGAGCCGTCAAGTTTGGGTTCCTCAATCATGGTTTATTACAATTGTGGTGCGACAGGTGGTAAATTCCGGAAATCCAGCAGTCACATTCCCGGCATTCCAGAAGTGAGCACTCTGAATTCATTTCAAACTTGTCAGCAGAGGAGTTAACAAAACAACCCAACAAGTGAAATTACAACCAAGCCAGTCTACATGGGTATATCCCTGGTGAAGGGTAGCTCGAGGAGTCAACACAATCACAACAATCACACAGTCAACCTGAGTAAAACCCTGATTGAGCCATCGGTGTGAAAGGGGTATGAGTGACAGACTGACAAAAAATACGCGAATCAACGTGTAGACGAGCAGCAAAATGATTGAATAAGAGAATTAATTTCCGATCAAGCAGGGACACAAGCGAAAGAGGAAGTGATTAAAAAAAGACTGCTGAAACAAAAGCGGGCAAAAAATAATAACTGGACAAGAGCAAAGATATTAGTGAATGACTAAGCAGTTGAGCATGCAAATGACTGAATAAACAAGTGGATAAACCAATAAGTAGGCAAATAAGTGATTAATAAAATTATTAAGACAGCAATTGAATACAATGGGTGACTAAGAGATTGAGTAAAAGACTAGTTGATCAATAATCAACCAGTCAACACAGCGGTTGTGTTGCTTGTGTTTACAACATGCATTTTATCACCACCTTGTAGAACTTGCACTACTCACAAGTCTTTGAAAAACAAACCACTTGCCTCAGGGATATACATCTATGCTTCACAATGCTCAAACTATTTCATGTAAAACCAGCTCTGGTTAACCATATGTTGCTCAATCACACTGTTGGCCTCCAGGTGCATACTTCGGAATCCCATGCAGGCTACATGTGCCTTTAGTGGAACAGCGGTTACTGCACAAACTTGCAGATACTTTAATTAAATACTTATTTCTGGAGCGTACATTCCTGTACTGTCACGTGTAAATATATACAGAGGTAACTTAAAACGTTCAAAACATCCATGAACCAATGAGAACAGCACATAAATATGTTTTATATCTACATTAATTCTGATACTTGGTAAGAGTGCTGCTGTCACTTAACATGTGACTGCATGCACAAACACATCAGGACTAAACAATGACAAGGTAGAAGAATCTGTCATTTCCAGCCTTGCTTCATTTTTGTAAAATATAGAATCATTTATAATGACAAATAAATGATTCTGATGAATGAATAATTAAAAAATAAAATAAAACAGACGGTCAACGATGTTATGAGTGTGTTGGCATTGCATAATTTGTCCACCAGAAGCACTCTACAACATCCCTGTTGGCAACACTGATTTTTTTTTTCTTTCTTATTGTGTTTTAGTTCAAAGGGGTTTAAGTTTCATATCTTAAGTTTATATTTTTATACATTTTATTTATCAGAACTTAACATATTTTGATGTTCCTCAGTTCTGTTGTGACAATAAAACAAATTACTATATTATTTTAGTGAGAACTCTAACTACAAATAACTTATGTTAGGGAAATCTGTTTAAGTTTTGTTATGCATTTCTGTATTTTTTTTAATATATATCGGCCAATGTATGGGAATATCAGATATTTTATTAACAACATATTGGATCAGTTTTGGCAACTAAAAATCCTTTATCGGTCGGGCTCAATTTTTAATGTCACTTAGAGTAAGCTGATTGAGAAAATAGGTTTCCAGGGCCTTTAAAGATTGCTCACTGAAGCATAACATGCAAATGTGTTATGTTAGTGTGCGGTGATGAAGAGTGAAGAAGCAGAACGAGGTAGACTCTGGGTTGCCTTCTGTTAAGCAGCAGAACTTCACAACTCAAAGTTTCCTAAAGTTGTAGACACAACACAAAGGCAAAGTATGGGCCCCTTCAAAAGTTGATACCATGGATCAAGGTCAGAAAAATGACATGGCTGCTAATAATGTGCTGCCACAAACAAGAATAATAATAACAACAACTTAGCTGGAATACCTTGGTGATATTACAATTTTATGGTCCCACGCTGGAAAAGTTAAAGAATATATACAAAGTCTAGAAGGATGTGTAGCAGGTGTGCGTCTTTGCATAACCTTGTACCTGTGTACTCTGCCAAGAGCTACAAAGTGGCTTCCAAAAAAATCTATGAAAAACATGTAAAAAGGCTGAGCTCCAAAAAAAATCATCAAAAAGTCAAATCATTTTTGTCACATTGATCGGGTAAGTCAGGAGTTGTGGCAGCACCGGGATAATGCTCTGTTAAAGACCTTGGGCTGACAAAGCCAGTGCAAAGAAAAGCTCAGTGTTTTTATTCAGACATATTCTGATTCTATTTTTACAAATCTGAGCATATTACGAGAACATTTAGAGATTCACAGTGAAATGAAAAAAGGTTTGCTCTGCAGTATTTAGTTAATTTTCTAGTCATTTCCTCTCACACAAACACAGGACACATTCTACAAAACATGCTCTTGGTACATCAGGCCCCTAAGAGACCCTCTTTATGTCTAGTAACGGTTTACAAAGCTAAACATAAACCAGTGAAGACTCCCATTCGCCAAACCCAACATACTGATAACAATGGGAATGGAGAAAATCTGAAAACTGCTGTTCAGAAAGGTATATCAACTTTAAAGGGTGGATCTGAATTAGTCATGCCTCATAATCACTTCCCATTGTGTCCATGTGTGCCTCTGCTTTACACAACTCAAACAACTCACAGACCGTCACACATACAAACAGTGGAAATGACGCACAATAGTCAGGCAGACAAACACACAGAAGCATTTTTAATCTGTGGTCCTGACTCATCTCAGCAGACTGCATAACTCACTGTCAACAGCTCAGACCTCTGGAGAGAATGGGTGCTCTAACCTTGCCCCGCTCTTGACATTTTTTTCTCTTGATGGACAAAACGTAAAAACAAGATTCAAATAAGAAAGCACATCAGTTCTTTTTCCAGGTTGTGTTCCCTGTTGTATCAGCACTGCTTGGCTACCGTGAGGACTGCTGCTGCTGTTGACTACAGCCCAGTCTCAGAGGGAATACAGGGCAGGTTGTCTGAAACCTATGTACTGTCTGCGCTCTCCCGAACACTCTCCAAAAGGGAACATATTGTATTGCTGCGGGAACAAACAAAACTATTCAAGATCTTGAAGGTCAAAAATGCAACAACAAGAAGCCACATATGAGTAACATTGAAACATCTTATTTGCATTTTTGCAACCTGTGGTTTGGAGAGATAGATGGGCAAGGAATAGGTTTGTTTTGTGTGTGTAGACGTCGATAGTGGCTGATTGAACTGATCTCAAGCGTTACCCGGGATAACCTCCACGGCGAGAAGAGCTAAGTGCTTTAAAAAGATAGGCCGTCCCCTCACCGAATAGATTGGATAAAAGTAAACTTAATTGTAAAATAGTATCCCCATAATTAGGTGGCGTTAGGCTGTGAGAGAAGGGCCTTTAGTTGCAGTGGCCAGAAGGCAACCTAACCACAGGCTTTATATTTTAAGTCAGAGTGTAACTTTTTCTTGATTTGAGAAGCTCTCACTTTTCTTAAAATAAGTTGAATTTGGAAAGACAATCATTATTATTATATCAGTATTTTCTCCCTAATTATAAATATGTATTAATATGTTAAATAAATGTATCTCTGAGGCATAATGTGTGATTTCCCAAAGAGACATCCAATCTTAGAACCAAGAAGATTTTGAGCAGTAGAAAAAAATGTTAAAATGATATCGTTTGCATGGTTCTGGCAAAATGTTACCTCAGAACCGACAACATTTGTCTCTGAGACAGTTCCCACAACAATACCAGTTTTGCTGCTGAATAACACTTCTTCGCTCCAGATTTCTAAATCCCAGAAAAGGATAGTCCTTGCGGCGCTTAAAGCTGCAAAGAAAATGGTGGCGGTGCGCTGGAAGCTCCCACACACTTTAAGCATTAAGAAATGGCTTCTGACCTTTTTTCACATAGCTTACATGGAACTTTCAACTGCCCGCATCAATGGTGCCAGACAGGTGAATGTGGATATGTGGCTTTTAATGGCAGAGACATTAAAAGGCCAACTGTGATTACAGCTGCCAGCCCACGGGATCCTGGGGAGGGTTCATATTGTTATGCGTATGCGGTTCTTAATTCATTTGAATTCCTAATTTTTATTGATTTTATTGATTTTATTTTTGTGTGTGTGGTGGGGGGTTGACATCACACAGCCCTAGAACCATTGTTGCATTGCACAGCTTTACACTATGCATGAGGACAGTGCAACACTATGTACAACACACAACATATGGCTGATATGGGAGAGGGAGTTGTTAATGTGCTCAAAGTTAAAATTGCTTTGATGGGAATGGGAAATCTCCACCACACTCTAGGCCTGCACAATTAATGGATCCACCCTGTTCACGATTTCATTTTAAATAACTTTGAATCAAAGAAGTTTTTTTAATGACTTTGATTCTCATTTAATTTTACAAGCCGACTGCATCCCATAACGCTACTACTTTCTTTTAGGAGTTTTAAACATGGACTGTATAAACGTAGGCAGCTTTTACAGCGTTACCAAGTGTTGCACTGCTCTCCCTTCTCTTCATTGAAGCCTCTATGTTTACGGCTTGAGGTGATGAGCAATGTGCTATAGGTGCAACAACAAAAAAATCTATTTTTGGTACTGCCAATTGGTTTTGTTTTGTCATGGTCAAAAAAAATCCCGGCAGAGAATCGTGATATCAATTCTAAGCAAATGAAAAAATTGTGATTCATAATTTTCTCCGAACCATGAAGGCCTACCGCATTCTGTCAATTCCTTAAACTGTGTGCTTCTGAATTTGGTAAGGAGCACACGCTAGCCATTGTAAAATGCCATTCACAAGGTTTTCCTGCTTACCAGCACTGCTAAGCTACTGGAGACACACAGCTGCTGGCATCAGACTAAACTGTCAAGGGGATTTTTGTGACTTATATGCAAAACGTTTGTATATCTAAACTTAATTCTACTTTCAACATGTAATTACAGCTGTTACTTTCACTTGTCATTTAGACTATTTATCTTTTGTTTAAAAAAAAAATAGTATTATTATTATTGGATTATTTTGTAAGCACCTGAAGATGTAGGATGTCATGTTGTATGGGTTAAAACACTATCATGTTGGTTGACATAGCGATAAAGAGAAAAAATGTATTCAGGTAAAAACATTGTGGAAGTATTCTTGTATTAGGGGGTTAAATTGCCAATTCATATAGTGCTCTTGTGGCATTTTAAAGATGGATAATTTGTGCAGAAAATTAAAATGGTATGACGTTATTTCTGGAGCCTGTTGCTGAGTTATCGTGGCCCAATCCCAAAGTCCGGACTCACAGACCCACAGACTTTGGAGCGCGTTCACAAAATTCGTAAGGGCTTAGGGTTGTCCCAATGTTGAATTTAAAAGGGCATGAGGGTTTGAGAAC
>NC_048419.1:18918623-18958623 GCF_013103735.1 Etheostoma cragini | reverse complement strand
TTTTAGTTCCCTCACACGCCAAACCCTGCAGTGGAACCCACAGGGCAAACGTGGTAGATGGAGACCAAGAAACATCTGGAGGAGGGGTGTCACAGCCGAAAGGGAAAGAGTTGGCTACAGATGGCAAGATCTGGAGAAGCTGGCACAGAACAGGACGAGGTGGAGAATTATTGCCAGTTGCCTATGCTCCGCCTCGGAAGGAAATTCCTTCATTTTTTAAATTTAAATTTTTATCATCACATTCGCAGGTGCTCTATGACAGGTAATGAGTCTTGGCCTGTATTTCCCCCACTTTTCTCATATTCACTTCATAAAATAAGTACAAGTTCTCATCGCATTCTCTCAGCCCAGCTTTTGATGGTGTGTAATTCTCTCACTGCCATCTCTTTTGATTACTTCCTTACAGCCCTATCTCGGCGTTGGAGAGTTTAGGTTTAGTTAAACTATTATTTTTTTGAAAAATATAGGTTTATCCATGCTATTTTTTTTAGTAAACTGCAAATCCTGCTCAGAAAAATGCTTAAAATTAGTAATTTAGCAATAACAGATGGTTGCCAAAAGCCTCCAAAGAGAGGAACCAGGAACTGGTTAATGAAGACAAGGACCGAACACACCAGTATTATTCTTAACTTTAATTTGTTGAGCTGCGTCAGAATTGAGCAAATCACCCTTTTTGGTAAATTCTGCTAAAACACACAGAGTCTTTTGAAACAGGTTTCTTTGTATACGCTCCAAGAATACAGCACCATCGACCACATACTGGTCTGCATCTCCTCCTCCTCTGTTCTGTTCATAGCGGCTCCACTGCTTGCGTAAAAAGGAAGAAGTTACCACTTAAGTCTGTGTTTCTCTTTCTCTTCCTCACTTGCACCTTCCCTAGGGGAGCCTGTGGCTTTGTGATGGTTGGAATTCCCATAAATGTCTCACATTTACTGGGCGCAGCTAAAACTACCGTTAATCACCCAGCGTGATTTGTTGTCTGTTACCATCAGGGCGTCTGGATGGCACTGTGAAAGGTAGGCGGGGAGGGAAGAGCTGGGTGGAAAACTCACGAAACTGGGAAAGGTCAACGGGGCATAAAACCTGCAGTGGGAGAGATTACCCACCAAGCCAAACATCTGCACAGGAGACAGACCAACCTATAGCACGTCTTAAAACTTTCAACACCAAGAAATTTAGCTCAACCAAAAACACTTTCTAAGAAAAACAACGCACCTTGTTCTTATGCTATGCTCATCCACATGTCAGATGATTTAAATCCAGCTCTGTGTCATGGCAGCGTAGTGCAGAAAAACAGTTTTGCTTCCCTTCGTGGCCGCTGAAGCTCCAAGCTCAGCTGAGCAGAGGAGCGGCGGTCTGCCCGAGATCCGCCGGATTACATGTCATTTCATCGCTCTGAACAGACCTCGGCTAGTCCGAGCTCCATGTTCTGGCGCCACAGAGGGAAGCCAAAACACTGTTCATCCAAACGTACTGTCCACACAAAGATGACACAGAGCTGGATTCAAATCTGCAAAGTATCCCTTAAACTCCAAGGCTTATAATATACTCAAATAGAATCAAACTTGGGGTGTTTACAAGGGAAAAACCTTGAAACCATAATTAATAGTGCCAATAAAAATGGGAATGTATCCCCATCAAAGGCTGCTCAACAACCTGGAGAGGGAGCTATTCCCCAACAAGGCAGAACAGACACCGGGAAATGCCTAAACAGATTGTCAATCTCCGGGGATGTCGACGCTGTATCTCGGCAAAAAAAGTGGAAGGGCCGAGCCGTCCCTGCTGCGGCCACTGGCTACTGTAATTGTTACTTAGCTAACATTAGCTCGCTAACATCACCTGGCACTGGGGGACAATGGTAACAGATTTTTTTTAAACAAAGTAGTCAGTTATCTGGCGAGAGCAATGCGCTTTCCTGCGCTGTGACAGGAGTGTGAATAAAACATTAAGTTGTTAACTTTTACTAATTTATTGGCCGGTTGTGTGTTTTTTTGTACATAGGTTAACCGGAAGAAAAAGCTACTTGTGCGTAGAAAGTGCACTAACTACTTTGCTGGCGGTAGAGTTACTCCTGTCATTCTTCCTTCCTCATGTATACGAAGAGAACTGGCATAACTCGGTTATTCACTTAACTCGGGTAACTGCTGTGCATGTAGTCACACTGAGTGAGTACTTACTTGCAGCACCACATTCAACAACAGTTTAACAACCTTGCCAACCAGTCTCATGGCATCCTTGAAATCTGGGAAAGGTCTCTAGACTCATGTTTGGTCTGCACCTCCTCCCTTATCAAAGGTTCCTCTATAATAGGCCTGAACAATTGCTTGGTGGTTATTTGAGGGTGTAATTTATCATTTAATGATTTTGTATGCATGATGGTCGGCTACACAATGCTTGGTGAGAGCTCCATTACCACCGTTTATGTCTTTAATATTTGCAGTCTGTTCAATCATCATGATTGACAGGCTGAGACAGCCGTAGACTACAACATGGCTTTATCGTACTGTTGCACTGAATGTGCTTTTGGTGGTTTTAAATTATGACTGAGCATAAAAAGATATTAACACATTGGCTACTTTTTCAGGTTGGGATCTGGCTTTAGTTTCAGTTGTAGCAAAACCACACGTGTAATGTGTTTTTACAATTACAGGCAAGGACCTCAGTACTTGTAGAGTACTCATGTCATGAAAAGAAGCATTTCATTTGTGACAAATTCCACACCCACCCCTATAAACATTATGAATAACTGCATTGAAACATGTCACTGTATTTGTCTCTACTTCAGCTATAATAATGCTGGTTATAAAATTGGAATTTTTGAGAGTGAGAAAAAAAGAGGATTTTTCCACTGCATTAGGGAGGATACTGCTTAATTTAGTTACTTTCTCAAAGTGCTACCTATCATGTGTGTCTGATTACAGAAATCAGAGATCTACTTCATTGCTATGACTGTGTCATATTTTTTTGTAGGCTAAACAAGGTTGTTATGGTTTGTTCAAGTGCACACAAAGCTCACTATGAAGGTGTGAAAGAAGCTTTCTACCCAGCATGCACCCACAAAATAGAGGATCAGAGCCATAAAAAAGGACCTTTTTAACAGTGTCATGCAAAGCTGAAGGATAGCAAGGTTGGATTTTTTTAATTTTTTTTAATTTTTTGTGATCTGATAGTACTTTGAAAAGTGCTTGCACTTCAAAACTATAACCGGCAGCTGAACATTGAAGAGAGTACGCCATGAGCTATTTTTGGGCTCAGAGCATAAGTAAAGCAATGACAAGCCAGCTGTGTTTCCACAGCTTCATGTAGGGAGGAGGCAGCAGAGGGAAGGAGGAGGGATGAGAAAGCTGTGGTGATTTAATTTAACTGGCCTCATTCAAGCTAAAGTTTACACAAACTACCTCCGGGGCTTAGACATGTAAGCCCTCTGATGGGAAGCTGTGATGTTATGTTTTGCTTAGTAAGACTGTTGGTTGGCAGGCACAGAAGTTATTGCAGTAGAAGAGGGTTATTCCACACTTGTCATGTCAAGGACCAAAAAATGATGGGTCTTTCTTGTCTAAATATTATAAAACTACCCTGAAAGACTTGAACATATGATGGGGACCACTGAGACCCTCTCTAGGACCAAGTGCAGATCCTGCACTCTAGTTTGGCTGCCACTTAAGCCTCTGATACATTTTGTCCTGAATGATTTGACTCGACTCTAGGTTTTTCTATTTCAGTGTTATATCTGCATTGCACGTCATAAAGTTAGAGCTGTTGTATTTTAGCCTGGCCAGGACTTCACCCAAAACTAGCCAGTTAGCTAAATGTTGTTTCCGTTACAGGCTCTTAATTAAGTCATGTATCGTTACAGTGTGTACTAATTAGCATGTGAGTGTATTGAAAAGTCCAAATGACATAGCTAGCAGGCTAGACCACAAGCAACTTCCTGTGGACTAACTTCAGTCAAACTCCAACGACAGCTGAGTGAAGTTTTCCTTCAGCAAGGTGAAGCAACAGTTTGATTTTTGCTAACGTTAGCAAGGCGATGCTAATGTAAATAAAAAAACGATAGTTTTGTTTACCTCTGCTGTCCGTAGGGAGGGCGGTTTCTTCAAAGCCAGTTTGAAAGAAGTTTCCATCGCGCCGGTCATTTTCATAACTTCGGCTCCAATCCACCTTTTAATTGCTCTCTAGGTATCCTCACATTCACGTCTCCTAGTTGCTCTTTTATCCGACCCGAGCTGAACAAACTCACATCTCCGTGGATCTTGTCTTCGCCGAGTCGAGCATGGATGGAGTTTACCGACCAGCTCCTTCTCCTCCAGAAGATTAAAACACTTTTAACTAACGTTACTGCGCTTCCGAAAAACAGTAGATTCCAGCAAAGTGTGACAGAAAGTTAAATCTATGGGACCAGTGGTCTTGAATTCTGTACATTTTGTTAAAGGAAATATCCACCTCAGTAGCCGGCGTCAGTCAGATCCAGGAGTTCAGATTTAGATCCCTCCTCCTCCAGCAGATCTGAGTGTGGAGAGTTGACGACATCTGTCTGCACAGAGATGATGCTGCATTCAAACAATGTCGGAAATAAAGGTATTTATGACTCTAGTGATATACACATGGACGACTCAAGTGTTGGCTAATGTTATTTTACCGCGCAAGATTGGATTATTGTGTCTATAATATGGATGTTTATTACCGCCAACGTGATGAAACTATAGGGTAATATGACAAACTTTCGCAAAATAATGACTTAGTAACCAATCGCAAAATGACTTAGTATCTCAAATAATGACTTCGTTTCTCAAAAGACACTTTCACAAACTAATGAGAGTGGCTCAACAAAAAAGTATTTAAAAAAAAAAGTAGGCTTATTGCATCAGCAGCATGTAGCCTAGAGAAGAGTCATTAAAATGTCCTTATGCTACTTAGTTACAAAGCAAAAGCAAAAAGCTAATATTATACACCAGAAACTATACCATATCAATAAACTCCGTATCTCCGTTCCTGCATGTATACCAAGTGAGCACGGGTGTATTTATTTCTTGAATCAATTCCATTTTTTGTTTGTAAGACATGTAGAAAATGCTATTTATTTTTTCAAAAGTGATATAGTCGTATGGGAGCTCGAGTGTACGAGCTTCATAAGGAGTCCTTCAATCCAGCATAGATCCTCCCTTTGATTTCTGACACTTCTGAAGTCAGATTGCTCAAAATGCAGGATTATCAGGATCACTCAGACAACTAAACTGCATCTAAAAGCAACAGCTCACTCAAGACATTCAGTAGTTTTGCGGGAAATTACTGTTAAACCTTAATGTAAAAGCGTATCAACGTGCTTTTCCGATTTATTTATTTTTTAAGATCTAAATTTAGATTAAACGCTTGATTTAATCAACAGTGCTTAATGGGACGTTTTCCGGTCGCTCTCTTAAAATATATATCCACGTGAAGACAGTAAGAATAGTCCTACTGAAATGCTGTCAGTGACAGGAGACTCGTATTTGCTGCCAGTGCTTTTAGCCAGGACACTCCTTCCTTTATTGCATAACTGTGGTGTGTGTGCTCGTTTCGTTTTACCTCCCTTGCCGTGGGGCGGGTGGGGTGGAGCCACAGACAGTTTGTAAATCCCAAAAGGTGGTTAAATGCGTGATCCAGATGGTGAGCAGATCACTGGAAGTCAACCCACCACCAAACCAACGTGCTATACTTACACAGAGTTCGCACTGATTTATCGCCAGGCTATTTTCCAGTCTGTTTGAAAAAAAAAATAATAATGAGGCAATTTCACAGTAATAGATTAATTTTTGATAAACTAAGAAAGAAAAACCGCAAACCTAAAACCAGTTCACACGTGACAATTCCACAAACTGTTGATAGTTTATTCAAGTTTGTGGGGAAAGTAGAGAAGAAACCACAGCTGCTACTATGAGATGTGAAGAAACACAAGCTTGACTCAGAGCTAGGCCTGTGGTTTCACAGGTGGCTTGGGATGTTGTTGCTTTAATGCAACGTCTTCTGAACAGGTACAAGCCAGTGTTTGGATCTACTGCGCTGTCACAGAGTAATAACCCTAACCTTCTACTCTCAATATTTACTCCAGAACTTTCTCCCCTTTTCCTTTTGATTCTGTGAAAGAAAAAATTCCCAGAGACCAAGTACTTAACGTCGCATCTTTATTGCACAACATTCCCATAAAATTGGGAAAAAATGATTTGAGGAGACAATTCTTAAAAGACATTCTGTACAAATACATGGAAATAAACAGAGTATGTACAGTTTACATGAAACGTTACACATACCGCGGGCAACTTTATAATTTATTCATATACAAAGAGGGAAAAGCAGATAGATATTCATACCGTTTAAACATAATGGCTGGGTTGTACAAAATGTAGGCTGATACAGCGGAGCATCTTTAATGCAGTAACAAGCATGTGTACAGCCATTTTACCAGCAAAATGAGTTCTCCAGAAGCCTGTGATGCATTCATGCCACATCTCCATTAAGACTTGGGTCAAATACAGGGTGCGATTTGAGTTTATAGAAACGCCGTTCTCGGGGTCACACTGACAGTTATTCCTGCTTTTTCATCACATTTTCAATTCAAGCCATTCTCTGTGTAGAGTTACCTAAAGCCCGAGACTCACTCACACAATTTTTAAAGAAGATTATTAGAAATTTGGGGAAGTTACTTTCCAGACTCAGGTGAATTTATATTGAGCTGGCTGCTGTCTGTCCCTCCGCCTGCAATTCTCTTGCCACCTACATACATTCTTTGGGCTGAGAGAGTAGTGTTTGTATGAGCATATAGTATGTGTTTGAAAACTCAGTACTTTTACCCTGCTTTTGGCGTTTACTATATTGTGAATTGTTTGAAAAATTTCAACTCATCTTATCTTGTCTGTACAGAGTCCTGGAGGTGACATGGAGGGGGTGAAAAAAAACATGTACTGGGGACTAACACTTTTGCGTGATCATGACTTTGTTTGGCAAGATCTTGAGTTTCATTTTCAGATCTTGACTTTGACATGGAGAAAAAAAATGTTTTTTTAAAAATTAAAATTATAAAAACATATACTAGGACAAACACTTTTGCAAGATCTCAAATTTTATTTGCGAGATCTTCACTTTGACATGGAGGTCCATGAAAGTCGAGTGTTCGAGTTTGAAAGTCAAGATCTCGACTTTCATAGTTGTAAAAAAAAAAGATTAAAAAAAAAAAGATGATAAAATAAAAAAAAAAACATCTTGACTTTCAAACTCAAGATCTTGAGTTTAGTGTTTATCCCCAGTAAGCTACTTTTTTTTTTCCTCCATCTCACCTCTGCCATATATCTGCAATAAAAAAAAAGAAAATAAAGATTAATTTCCAATGCTGACATCCCATGACAAGAAGAAGTAATAATAACGTACACTTTATGCCCAGGACAGAAGCTGTGAGAGCAACTCAACCTCCCTTTTCCACCCAGAAAATCGCACCCCGGCTATGTGCTACATGGCAGAACAACTAAAATCATTTGTCAATGTCGTGGAAAATCAAACAGAAAACAAAAGAAAAAAAGTCTGCTACTATAGTATTGTATTTTGCGTGTTTTTGTGAGTACAACTGTCATTGAAACATGTTTGAAAATAGTGTTAACCGATATATACAGTGTATATATATATATATATATTAATCCACTGTAAGGCCTCCTGTGTTCCTCTACCCTCTCTGTAGCAAACATCAAAGACGTAAACATCGTAAAAAGGTGGCAAAGCTATAAAAGTGTGAAAATATCTCAGCATTTTGGTTCTAAAATATATGTAGATGATGCATGTTTTAGCTTTTCCACAGTAGAAAGGGACCCTTCTCCTCCCTTAATCACATTCTAAAGCAAACACGTGTGTAAAGGTCATTCCTAAGGAATTTAACAGCCTTTCCTTTTTCAAAGAACACAGCATAGAGTCTGCACGCAGTTGATGCTGACATTCCTCTGATTAAAGTAGCTTAAAAAGTATACTTCAGGGTTTTCTATGGGGCAACTGTAAATGTGTGTCATCCACAGCCCATTGGAGGATCTGAGGTAGTGCTGTACCTATGATAAGAATGTCAAAGCCACTTTTAGCCATTTCAAAAACAGGTTGTAGAACCAACAATCACGGTGTGCATCGATTACCTCCATGTGGACACAAAATAGACTTAAGTCAGGTGTGCATTTCAATCTGACAAGAAAATCAAACTTCTCATTGAGATATCTCGGGGAAATTTGGCCTGTAAACAAATACGTGAAGATAAATGAAATAACATAATTGGCATGACATAATGTTAATGATAATGTTCTCAATGATATTTACCTCAAAGTAATGTTTAAAAATGTTTATGTCAAACTTAGTCACTTTGTACGACTGGGTTTAAGATTGTCCAGAGAAGGTAAAAAAAAAAAGAAGAAAAAAAAAGATCGCGATTCTGATGGCGCCGCCAGCGGGCCTGGACAACTTTTTGTTATTTCAGAGGTTGCATCAAGCTCACATTTGAAGATGGATACAATATATTGGTGTTGTATGAAACTAGATGATCTAAGGAATCCAATGGTACCAACCACGTCATGCTCGTCCGAAAGGTGGCTAAATATCTAGCAGTTCCATTTTCCAATGGGTCCCTTGACCTCTAATCTCAAGATGTCTGAAAGAAAATGGGTTCTATGGGTTACCCGCAATTTATTCTGGATTAACGACGGTTCATTCACCAGACAGTTCTGGTGCCGCTGGAAGTTCCGCCGGACGTCCCTCACTTTTTCGCTTTCTTTGTGTTCTCTGGTCCCATCAAGCAACAGCAACCGGAACCTCTGAGCAAAGTTAAACGCTGAAAACGGCAATTTTTGAAGACCGTTTGGATCGTGCAACAAGGCAGGCCTGCTTGGTTTGTTTGGGGAATGACTGTAAGGATTTACATAGACTATGTTTACGGTATTAACTCTCTAACTGGGACATTTTGGGAGCTATAGGCGGGGTTCTGCTATGGACAAAATACAGATGGCGATGTACTGGTAAGAGCAAATTACATTTAACCATGTATCCAGCTCATTTAAATAGCTCATGTTACTGTATTGTGAGAACTTCAATCAATCTTAAATGAGGCGTTTTGTTTTGCGGGTGCAATTGTTGCACCAAGACAACTTCCTTTCCAAGACTATATTGCAGAGCCACGCTCGCGGCGTTGGGCTTGGCACCGCCCACAAAAGTTGTGATTGGTTTAAAGAAATAAAAAACAACCCCTGACCATTATTTATTCCTTCTATCCAGAAGTGTATGCTCCTGTTGCCAGACCTTTCTCCGCAGCGCTGTGGAGACAGCGCCTGGGGCAATGAGAGACTACCCATGAGTCTCTCCTTACAGACATGCCCACTTCATGCTAATCCCATGCAGCTTTGGCAGTAACCATGCAGTTGTCTCTCATGCAGAATACATCTGGTATTTTCACCTATCCTGAAATGGTGTATTAATATATTTCTGCATTTTGTGGTCTTGGAGTTGCTTAAATTGGGTATGACTGCAAAGAGACTCTTGTAGATGCAATGACAGTAATTGTATTTCTGTGTGATGATAGTCATCATTTTCTAAAATTTGAGTTAATGTATAAATTACCTTTTGTGACCTCCAGCATAATCACATGAAACTTTCATAGGTATAGCTATAAGTGAGTATCTCAGCTGTTTCCAGAACAAAAGTGCTCCCCAGCCAATCGCCAAAAAATGCAATTCTTGCAGAAATCTCCAACTGATAAAAGTTTTTAAAATGGTTAAACTTTTCACCAAATCTGTGTACCAAATGGTATCAACTCAAAGACTTCTGCAACAACTTAAGTGACATGAGAATGGCCTTATACACTTTCAGGATGTATTTAAATGAATTAATTAAATGACTTAATATTTATGACTTGAAGAACTTGACACAGTGCTGAGCTGCATGTCAAATCCTCAGGTTCCCAGCTTTCAAATGCTGTGGACCACTTTTATGTTGGGTTAAAGTCTCATTCTCAACTGGAAAAATGTATAAAGTCTTTGGCTTTTGTGTCCAAAAAAAAAAAAAAAAAATTCTGCTTTAAAAGAAACATTCAAACAACTGGAGAAGGTCATTTCAGGGATACTTCAGTTATCTGCAGAGCATCACTCCATCTGTGGGACTGTGGTCTCTAGTTCCTCCCTGTGGTGTAACATCTGTATTGCACCACATTCAGCAGCAATGGTAGTGAAGGGAGGAGCTGGCTGTGGTCCGTAAAGATGTGCGCTGCTAAGGCTCAGAGAAAAGATCCTACTTTGCTCAGGCATGTGGGTCAGGAGACCATGTCGGGGTGAACCATGGATGGCCATTTTTGGTGCCAGACTGGCACAACCTCAGACAGCTCACTGCTTGGGACCTTAGTGTCATTACAGTCTCATAGTAGGATCTGGGCCACATAAGGGGAGTGAGTGCTGGCCACTGCAGCCAACAGGGGAAGATCGCTGGACTCGATTCTGCAATGATGCCAGAGCAAAGATCAGGATAAGTTAAATGTCCTACTTAAAATGACAGAAAAAAACACTGAACACTAGGAACATTTTTGTATGGCCCTAAAACCTTTACCTTACGCAAAAAACTGGCAAGATAAAGAACTACAGAGCATCTGCACTGTTTTACAGTTCCTTTTTATCCCAAACATTTCAAATTATTTTGTGTGGCATAACAATGTCTACACAACACTGACTGTTAGTGCATGTTTATTTACATCGTCATGTGTGTGCACAAGACAAAACAGACACCAGCTGCTTGATGTCAAAAACTACACAGGGTAAATTTTAGTAATATATTTTAATGTCAAGCCTTAAAGCACCTGTGTGTTGAGAATTAAGGTTAACTGCTTACCCCAAGACCATGCCCAGTTCTTTCACATGGACTCGTGTCTGGCCCTTCAAATACTCAGCAAGCATCTTACTCTTAAAGTAGATTTCCTGCAGGCGGTCTTCAAGGTGCATAATACACTAAGGAAGAGAGGAGAGAGAGACAAACACATGGTTGATAAAGCACAATAATCAAAATGGTAATGACTGTATACCAAAAGATAATCAGTGTTCGACTGAGAGGTGTAACATACAAAGTTGGGTGAGAGGTTGAGTTTGTAGAGCTGGTGAGTGGATTGCAATAAGCTGGAAACCAGGTTCGACACCAGGACTTCCTTCCCCAGCTTGTTGATGTCCGTGGCTCGTCTCTGACTGCTGGCCACCTGCACTGTCCACTTGTCTGTGTCCGCTATAATGCAGACGGCCTCCGCTATGGGCTCATCCAGTACTGGATGCTACAAAGGACAGGAAAATGTTTTCACTTAAACCAATAAAACCCATGCAAAAGGGGAATTCATCGCATATTAATGCATGCCTCGAACTCTGATGTACATGAGCAAGCCTTATAAATTAATATTATAAATTATACTACTTGTTTTACAGCAACAGTGCAAGGGTGTGTTCAAACTAAGGATGCTTGAGACATTTAAATGGCAATTAAAAAATAGCCCACTAAATAATAGGTTGAAACACTTCAGTTCTTTACCTGAACAGCATGAGTTAATTCAGCCATGAGGCACTGCCGTAGCTTCTCTTCACTTGGCAACCCATGCAGTACAAAGTCTGGCACGTAGGCGGGGCAGTAGCCTCCAAACAGAGACCGGCCAAAATTGGCAATGCTTGGCTTTGAGTAGTTCTCTACCAACTTTGACCTTTAAATCAAACATATGAGACAAGACATTACTTTCTTGGTTGTCAAATGATGAAACTAGAATGTTAGTCTCACTTATTCCCTGCCGTCATCATTACTATGATTAGACCTTGAACGTGAACGGGAAAAGAAAGTTAGCAGGGAAGTGGGTCTGTGAATGACTGTAGCAGTCCTCTACTCACCCTGGGAAGGGCACCAGCACTTCCTCCTGCCAGTCCTCTGTCTCCTCACTCTCACTGTCCCCCAGCGCACTGTCTGAGCTCTCGTTGCGTGGTATCTCCCAGTCATTGACAGGTACCACCTTACACTTTTGGTCATCTTTGCTGTTGCCGTTTCCATCCTTTGGGATGGGGACTGACACCAGAGGACCCTTGTCCTGCTCAGCAGAACAGCCCCTGCAGCAGCAGGTGTCAGATGAGTCTGTAGACCCACACCTGCACCTCCTCTGGACATCTAACAAAGTGTCTTTCTTCCTGCTGGACCCTGCCTCAGCACTACCTGAACCTAAACAGAGACCCAGACCTCGACCCGTGACTGCACCCTGAAAGCTGTGACCCGCTAAGTCACCGATACAAGGGTCTCCCGAGGGGTCCAGCAAGTCTTTGTGCATACTGTCTGTGGTGCTGGCCTCTTGCTGTTTGGCCACATCGTCTATAGTCCTAGTCTCTACAGGGTTTTCCGGGCTGAAATACTCTTCAAAATCATCCATATGATTTAAGCTCCAGGGGGGCATTGAACTGGACACCCGCTGCAGGGTAGGAGCCGACTTGGTCTGTTTGGTTTGGTCCTCTGATGCACTGGGGTTGCTGGTCTTTGAATCTGCGACTCTGTGCAGATGCTGCAGTTGCTGTTGATAATGCTGTTGTTGCTGCTGCAACAACAGCTGCTGGTGAAGTGGATGCTTGTCCTTGAGGTGTTTCTTGTGCTTTTTGATATCCTCCTCCACCTTCCTTCTGCGGCTCTCTGTGTCAGACTCAGGAGACATGGAGTCTCCAATAAGGAAAGTGACTTTTGATGCCAGCTCCTCCTCTTCTGTTAGAGACAAAGCCATGGGCCCTATCATGGTGTTCCCCGGTATCAATGGTACTGACACTGCAGCAGCCAGGTTCTTATCTGGAGGCTTCTTTTCTAGAGGGACCCCCAAGGGCCGAGGAGCCAGCACTCTGGTGGGCTGGCTCCCCATGCCCGCGTCCACCCCAGCTACTGCCTCAGAGTTTTTATCCTCTGTGGTAACAGGAGTTGGGGGTGGACTTGATGCCAGGGTCGTGGGTATGGATGGGACATTAAGTTGTAGGTCTCCCTTGGTCTCTGTATCCAGCACACAGACCTGCTCCCTGGGTGATGCCGAGCAAACACGCAGCACTGTCTCCAGTCGGGTATCTGTGGCCATTGGGCTGCAAGACTCCCTGGTTTCAGATGCTTCTACAGTCCTGATAACAGGGTTGTTACCCTGGCTTTGTCCCGTCTGTAGCACACTGCTCCTGGACCCATGACTCTCACTGCTGTCCTCCTCCTCTTCATCCTCATTCGTGTCCCCGGTGCCATTCTCCACCTCTGTGTCTGTGTATGTGCTGCTCTGGTCTGAAGGGTAGCTGCTGTCCTCTGCCTCGGTCTGCCGACTATGGGCTCCTTGAGACAAGTAATCCCCGCTGGGTTTATGGA
The DNA here is from genome assembly GCF_013103735.1 of Etheostoma cragini. NCBI lineage: Eukaryota > Metazoa > Chordata > Actinopteri > Perciformes > Percidae > Etheostoma > Etheostoma cragini. Next base: position 18,945,246 of record NC_048419.1, on the reverse strand, counting down.
CAGTAACCAGGACATAGTCTGACTCCTCCACCTCTCCTTTCCTTAGGGAGGTGGTGATGAGGGAGCCGGGAATGACAATGGCCTCATCCTCAGCGCTGTCCAGCATGTGGGTCTCCCGCAGCTCGGAGCAGCGGATGAAGTATGTGAGGACATAGAGGAGTCTCTGGACCAGCTCCTGTTTGCGGCCTACCACCACTGTCCTCGACAGCCGCACCGGGGATCCAATGGACCCATACAAGTCTCCTAGAAACAGTGACGAAAAAAACACATTAGGATTGCTGAAAGGGTCTTTAGATTCAATTTCTTTGAACAGGTAATGCCTGCATAATCATTGGTAAAATCATGTAAAAAAACTGTGTAAGTTTCTTTTACTTTTTTCCGCTGATTACAATTTCCCAAACTTGTAAAGTTATGTTTGAACAATTATCAGGCAATCATGCCCATTTTTTTCTGGCATGCAATCCTCACTTATAAACACTAGGTGTCCCCATGAACTCACTTTCTATAGGTTTCTCTTGTCACTTGAGAACTTGAGGGGAAAATGTGGACTATTCAACATACTGGTTAAGATGTTATGGATAATTAAGATGGATATCATTACTTGCCATATGCACCTATACATTTAACTAAAGCTATTTATATATATAAAAATGCACACATTAGCAAATTTTAGACATAATGGAGTTGCATTTAGAGAAGAAAGTCTAGTCCTAAATTGCTAAAATTATTAATAATTGGAGGTTAGGACTCACCTAGCTGTGCCCAAAGTGGGTTGTAAGGATGCGTCTTTGCGAGCATGTCAACGCTCTGGGAGGAGTGTTTCTCCAGGAAGATCTTGATTGGAGGCTGCCCATTGGGCATGACGGTGGGCACCCAGGCCAGATGATTGGTCAGGATGGCTGTTAATAACGCTGGGAGGAATCTGGAATATGAGATATGAGATCGTCAGCAGAAAGTAGAGGAGAATTCAGAAATTGACTTCCTAGTTAGGTGCACATTCTCAGTATTCCTCCTGACCTTATTTGGTTAGGTCACATGTTTTCTCACGCCACGCAAAGCTTTAATTAGAGGTTTTCTTGCTGGACTGGACACACAATCATTGTTTGCAAAACACACATACACAGATGTATGCGGAGACATTCACGCGATCTATTAGCATGATTCACTTCTCAGTCCTGACCACAAGTGTCTACTTCCTTTCCTGTCTCATGACTCAACACTGTCATGGTGTTAGTAAAGTTCAATCATGTGCTAGAACAGATGCGACTGCGGCAGTCATCGGAATACTGCTGGGATGCTTCAGAAAAGACATGATGTTATACAGCAAGACAAGTTGTTGCCAGGGAGACACGATGCTTCATCCGAGAGTCAACACTATGTAAAAGTAGTTATGTGAAAGTCATTCAAATGAGTGCTGGTGGAAATGGTGACTTTTACTGAGAACTTATGCTAATAATAATGCTTTTATGCATGTCAACATTCAGAGAGTATAAGAAAGTTAATATCTGTGGACCATGTGGTGTGGAATGGATGTTTTATAAAAATAAATATATAAAACAAAAACCTTTTAATGATAGTATTCCCCAATCTTCAGAATTAAAAATAAATGTAAATCAAAGGAGTTTGGGTGGCACTATGATGTATGTTTACATGATATTTTCTGTTGCTCATGTTTGAATTTCCACTTTCTTCATCCATCTTGGCTGTGGTTGCTTATGCAACATTGTTGGTGTCAGATTAACACACAGGAATACTATTGTCATATTCACTCATTTATCAAGCTTAAATACCAAATGTTCTCTTCACTTTTGTTTTGTATTTTACACTTTTTTTATAATAATGATAAACTTCAGCAGCACCTGATTTCTTTCCTTAAGTCCAGTCCACCATTGACTCTTCCTGTATATTAGATAGGTTAGATCTAAGTGAGGTATAGATCTTTAAGGTTAACTTATACCTTGTTGTCTTCAGGTTTTATTTTAATGATTGTTTTTATCATATTTGTTTGTTTATTTTTTACTCAAGTTTGTCCTTTCTTTCCTTTATTTGCAGGTTTATCTAATAGATTTGCTTTATTCAAATCAGTGGTGAAGCTTAGAAAAACATTTTTCAAAAATGTTGGCAAATATTCCTTTCCTTCAAGACACACTTGATGAAATAATTCAGTTGACTGTACTGAGTTCTACATAAACCAACTGTACTGAATACTGGTGCCATGTTCAATAAAGGCCTTGCTACCAATTCATATATGTACAATTAGCAGTGGCTTGACATGGCTTAGTAACAGCAACAATAAGCAATTAGAGACTGGCAGGGATCTTCTCATTCACAGCTCCCTCTGAGGCAGACAAATAACTGCAGAGGGTGAAAGATTCAGTGTGTGTGTGTGTGTGTGTGTGTGTGTGTGTGTGTGTGTGTGTGTGTGTGTGTACAAGTGTAAGAAAGGGAGAGAAAGACCATGACTATGTAGAATAGAATAGAATGAATGGTGTTTGTGAACCTGTATGTGTTTTTCTGTTAATAAGCAAAGTGGAAAAGCTATGCATGGTTCTTTATCTCCGAGTGTTGCAGTGCCCCTCTTTATATTTAGGAGCATGCTTGATTCCGGTCTGCTTTCCTAATGCTTTTCAGCTCAGAGAAGATCAAGTGGGGATGAACTGTCTGGTTTTCCCAGGAGGTGGGTTTGCTGTGGCCATACAAATGCCAAAACCCATTATGCTATATGATAGATAAGTTTAAAAAAATATATAATTTAGTTCCTTTATCCCAGTTTTGGGATACAACCTCTTCTGCAACATTTTTAGAAATTCATTGACTGATGGCGTGTTGTGATTACAAGCAGACACTCAACTGGTTCTTGGAGGCCTGCTCCATCAACGTGGAGAACTCCTTCATGAAGTGACCGCAGAGCTGGTTCTTCTCCGACGCTCCAGACATCATAGTCAACCAGACGGGTTCAGCCACCCGGGGCATGGTGTAAAGGTCGCAGATGGTCATCCTGGAGAGGAGGTATGGCGAAGAAGGGATGAAAGAAGAAGAGGGCATGGAGAGAGCAAAAAAAGGGAAGATGGGGAAAAAGAGAGAAAACCGACAGGGACAGAACAGAGACATTATTGTCTCATGGGGTAAACAAAAGAGATCTCAGTTCACAGAGCTTTGCTGTCTGCCATGGGGGACCTTGGTTGTGTGTGCGTTTGTAAAAGTCCGACAAACCCCGCTCACACTCACACTGTCTCTTGCACTGTACAGCCTGTGTGTGAGCTTGTGTGTATATCTATCTGTATGTGTCCATTGAGAAGGACTGGAGTTTCCATGGAACGGGGGGCGTGTTGGTGAGCATGTCTCGGTTGGAAGCCAAGCTTTGACACAGGGGCAGAGGGAATCTCTGCAGCCTGAGGAATGTGAAAAATCTGGCGTTTTTTGTCAGAGGTGAATTATGGACTGCAGCTGTTGGAAACTGGGTTTGAAAATGCAAAAATGGACAGCATAATAAAAAAAGATGTTTCATATGCTTACTGTTATTCCTTGCAAACATATCAAGTGAATCCATATTACAATTGCAAACTTCAGCAGTCGACTTGATACAACAACAACAGAGCCAGATTAATTTCAAAAGTAAAGTGTATAAACCCGCTGCTATCACCCCATGTGATCTGTAATCGTACTGATAAACAATAAACATTTGTCCCGTTTTCCAAACTTGATTAAGTCTTACAAGAAACTGCAGGAGATCCAAGACAGTAAAGAAGGTTAATCCTGCAGAGAACTTACAACCTCTTTAGCCTATAAAGACCTGGTAACAGAGGAGATGTAGACAGGCCTGATGCTAAGACAAGACACAAGTGTCACACAGTGAAAGTGGCCTTCACTCGTTCTCCAGCATTCCAAGTATTCAACCTACAGCTTAGGTTGATGCATTCTTTCAAAGAAAAAGGAACACTTTGTGCAGTCTTTGTTTGTGGGTTTATAAGAAGAAGTTCTCATCAACCTTGTGCAAAAAGAAGAACTAATTAGTTAAACTGCACTGCAATTGTTGTTGCAAGTAGTTCTTTTGTTGTAATACTAAACCTGCCCTCTTGTGAGTTATATCCTCACAATGACAGTTATTGTGTTAATGTACAAGGATGCCAATTTTGAGAAAACCGCAGCCAAATGTGCTTTTGTGTGGATTTTTTTTTATTTGATTAAATTTTTAATTTCTGTCTCCTAAAACTAGCATGGTCTTGCTTTCTCTATTTTCAAGACTAAACAATTCAACCATTGTATAGGTAAATTACAAAAGACCATAGTATGACTTTTGCATTGAGGGATTGACGTGATAGCTCATCTAAGTTTGACTGATCTTATTCTTGCCAATAATTTAATAATCACTGATGAATTAACAGTTTTAGAGGGGCCATAGCGGGGTAAACCAGAATGGACTCAATGTCTCTTGTGAATCAGAACACCCAAAACATACCTGACTCTCTTCACATCTTGTTGTCAGGAGGGTGGCAGAAATTGTTTTTTTTGGACTGCAGCATCAAATGACCTTATAATGCTGTATTCATTCCTGTGTTATAAACAGGTTGCATTATTTGTGGCCTTTTCAGCCCCGCTTGACCCCTGCTGTGTCTATGTGTATTCCTCTACTGAAATCAGTGTCTGAGGCTGAGCCAGTGCTAGATGATTAGAAGGAGTGTGGTCTCAGTCTCTCTGCAGCAGCTGTTCAGGTGAACTTTAAAAAGCGTGGCTGTGATGTGAAATTAAACTGCTTTAGGCTGTGGAGACTAGAGATTTAAATTACCTCACTATGGAGGGAAGCAATTCAAAAAATTCTTACCTCATCTATGACTTCTGCTGGGTTTTCCTAAGCCAATTCAAAAAACCTCCTACATTTTGCAAGTTATAACTGTACAGTTATGGTCATCCTCTGGTTACAATTACTAATCAATAATCTCAATTTGGAGTGAAACTGCATTGCATGCAAACATGTATGCACTATACTGTACTTTCCATGTCAAAATAAATGTGTCACTATTACTGGTTTAACCACTCCAGTCAGATGTTTAGTATAAAACAAAAATTTCTGCATTATAAAATTGTACAGGGTAGATTTTAACTGCTTTTCAGTTGCTGCTTTTTTATTTTTTGCAAGTTTACTTGATGCTATTATAGGCCCTTAAAACTGATATGTTAAGCACTAATGTCAACTCTGAAGCAACTACCAGGCTGTAGAGTCCCACCGCTTCAGGGGGCTGCTTTTTGGTGTGTACTTTCATCTAAGGTGCTTCAAAGAACAAGGTGCGCTTTTATGCATGTGCGCTAAAATAGGAGTAAGACTCCTAACGCTAGTGTGTTAAGTGGGTTTGCCTCTCTCAGTACTAGTGCTTGTTCTCTAACTGCAAACCCTAACATAACCCCAATATAGGCTGGTGTGACTTTAATGTGCGCATGCCACTGCTAAGTGTACAGCTTATCTTTGCCAGCATGCGTGGGTATGTGTCCATGCCCTCCCTCAAACTACGTCAAAGCAGAATCAGCATTAAGCAAAGTATTTCCTCCAGTTTCCTTCTGTAATGTTCCATGAAGTCAAACTCCCTTAATGGCAAAGGTGGCTACACTTATAATTAGCTGCTGTCTGAAGGTGAGATTTTACAGATATTGTGTTTGTCCCGGGCAATAGCTTCCCTCCTGCTGGCCCTCCACCAGTGTCTGAGGTAGATAGGGTTGCCACTCCAAAGGGTTGGGTTGCTGTGGCCAGCTGCCACCAGGCATATGACTGCAGCAATGAGGGGACCTCAGACAAGGGACAGCCACCAGTGTGCACATACACACTTAAAATAGGTTTGTGTGTTTTATGAGTTCCAAAGTCATACAGTATTGACAAGCACATCACATCCATACATACATGCAGACAAACACAATTATAGAACCTAATCAGAAAGAATTTTGGATTTGATATTTGAAGTCATCACAAATAAAACAGGATAAAGGGTAGCTGTGGTGCAGAGTTGAGAAGTAACTAGCTTCTAAAATGTTGACCAAATAAGCCTTCCAAAGCCATACGCAAGAACTCCCAGCATGCACTGCAGTTACAATGCAACATCTTTGGTTTGCTCATGACAGTTATGGAACAGTGTGTTCCTACTTTCTTTTACCCAACATATCTTACTGGGCTTGGTATTCATGTTATCAACTACTGTATACTGTATACCAGTATTTTAAATAATCACTTCACATAAAAAAGAACCACAAAAATATGAGAAAGGGCAGTGACTGTTAGCATCACACTATCTGAACACCACAGCGAGTATTCATTCATTATTAAAAGCTGCAACACCTCAGCCCACTGCATAAGTAACTTGAGCGGGGTAGCCAGATAGCTCAGTTGGTAGAGCGGCCGGCCATTTATAGAGGTTTACTCCTCCACTGGTAGGTTGTTCCAAACATCTTGGAGAACAACAGATTTTCTGTGGATGTAGGCTTTCTCAAGACAGTTCTGTCTGTTCATGTAATCCTAGACACACTCGATGATGTTGAGATCAGGGCTCTGTGGGGGCCATGCCATCACTTCCAGGACTTCTTGTTCGTCTTTACACTGAAGATATACTTTTAATGACCGTAGCTGTATGTTTGGGGGCGTTGTCCTACTCTGCACACTCTGTCAATTATTTAAAATTTTGACTCATCAGTCCAGAGCACCTGCTGCCATTTTTCTGCACCCCAGTTCCTATGTTTTCGTGCATAGTTGAGTAGCTTGGTCATGTTTCCATTTCACAGGTATGGCTTTCTGGCTAGAAATCTTCCATGAAGACCACTTCTGGCCAGACTACCGGACAGTAGATGGGTGTACTGAGGTCCCATTGGTTTCTGCCATTTCTGAGCTGATATCACTGCTGGACATCTTCTGCTTTTGAAGGGAAATGAGCTTGATGCGTTTTTCATCTGCTGCACTAAGTTTCCTTGGCCAACCACTGTGTCTACGAGCCTCAACGTTGCAAGTGTACCTGATGATAATTGATGCTGCTTTAAAGGCAAAGGGTAGTAACACTAAATATTGATGTTTTTAACTATTTTCTTATGTTCACTCACTTTGCATTTTGTAAATTGATAAAAATAAACAATCATTATTTATATTTTTTAAAGCATTCTTAGTTTACAGCATTTTTTCACACCTGCCTAAGACTTGTATTACAGAAATGGGACCAGTGCCTAGTGAACAGAGGAACTACTGCATGTAACAATGTTCTCTAGTGAACCCAGTCCATGCTTGGAATGAAGGGAATGGGAAAAATACTTGTCATTAAAGCTGCCGAAATGTCAGCTGCCAACACATGATTAGTATGGGCACTTGGTGACTTGAATAGACTGGACTAGGCTTTAGATGAAATACATGTTAATCAGTTTATATATGGCTACACTATATTTTAGGAATTTAAATGGAAAATCTCTGATGTGAAAAGTCGATTCACTGGAAAAATTCTATCATAGTTGCAATTCTGACAAATCTTATTAAAAAAAAAAAACAAGAGCTAAAAGAAGAATCTATTTGAAAGATATGACAAGTGTGTCATAAGCTTAGTGCCATGCCTCTTTTACCTCTGTCCTTCCCCAGTGCAGCAGCTACTTATTTTACAGGTCCTTTACCTTCTCTTTCTACACACCTACCTTTCCTCCATCATATCCCATTAACATTCCCTCACTACCAGGAAAATAAAAACACACTTGCAAATGTTGTGCATTGAGGATTGATGTTGACAAACTGAATAAATCGAATAAATCAATTTCCTGGAAACAGATTTTAAATGTCACATTTTCCTGAGTGTCTATGATGGGGAGACCTTGCACCCAGGGGTAGAATGAATGCATAGAAACTGAATGGCAGTGATGTTGGCGTCGGTGAACTGATGCAAATAAACAGTGTAGTAAAAAGGCCTATTCTGGCATAATAAAACTGAACAATTGTGTTTGGCTGTTTTTTGTCCCATGTAAAAGGTTCCAGTGTGTGTCATGTTTGCAAGTTTGATCATGAGGGAAATAAAAATAGAATAGAGAAATAGAGATAGAAATATAAATGATGCTGGATTATTTATCCTTCATAGTGAGAGAATGTAAGTTGATGCCCAACCTGAAGTCGTTCAGTCCGTCCACCATTCGGCTGTAGGCCAAAGCCCTCTGGCTGGCATCAGCTGACCGCCGACTCATCTTCATGGCCTTGAGAGTGACACAACACACATGCACTTTGAGATATTTGGCACTAAAGCTGACACACAAAGTTACAGGAAAGGTGGAGCAAGAATTTGTGAGAGAGAAGTGAAAGGAGGGGACTGAAAGGAAGATGGAGGGTAAAATTAGAAGTCATCCAGAGCTTTGATGATGCTAACAACAAACACCAATAAACAGAACCACAGATATACAAGCTATGACAATTGACCAGACAATCTGACAGCGACACTGCTCATTACAACAACAAAGGGGGCTAAGGTTTGCATTTTATACTATTCATATCTCAATACTAAATGGAGTTCTCCGACCTACTTTCTTTACAGTGTAAATCAGGGAGCTGATCAAGAATTTAAATGCAGGACTTTCCCTTTAAAAAGAATAATTATTTAAAGCCGCACACACGTGACCAGCGGTAAAAACACTGCGCTGACCTTGTCGCCCCTGATCTTTCAAGGCACAACCAATTCCAGAATCAATGATGACGTAAACCTATGCTGCACTTTGCCTGTCTGTGCCCTACCTCACAGTTTTGACGTGGAAAATGTGCAGGCGGCTTATCACATCAAGACAATATAAGTAAATAAAAAAGTTAATAAAAAACGTTAATGTCAGTGGAAGAAACACAAAACACAACTTGTTTCAAATACAACATGTAGTTGGTCTATAGTCACAGTCAAACAAATTAAGTCACCTGTTCAATAGCGCTCTTGAGTTTGTTCATGTGGCTTTCAAAGAGAGGGAAGTGGGAGAAAAAGAAATCCTGGAAACGGTTGTTCTCCTCAGGGTTGGGGGACAGCATGAAGATTACCCCGATAGCAATCTTCTTCTTCCGAGCCACACCAAGGCTTGGTACACCGCTTTCATCAGACATGTTAAAGCTCTCCTCGACTGACCTGATCCGGACAGGGTGCAAAAGGGAGTCAATTTGGGAGCCAAGGCAGATCTGATACAACTTCCAAAGCCTGAAATATTTGTGAAGCTGCTCAACCTTCCAAATGTTTACTCGCCATGTAAACCTGAATCCTACTACTTTTTCCTGTGAAGATGAATAAAGTTATACCTTACCTTATATATGACATCACTAGTCAGAAAACTATTAAGGTTCCCCTAGATACGTTTCTTTCTTGTACTTTTGTAGCAGCTTTATTCTGTCAACTACTGCTTAGATATAACCAGTAAATATTCTAATACAACAAACATGTTCCATGTTTCAACAGCAGAAAAAGATACTTAGGCATATCTGTGGAGCAGGGAAATGTCAAACATGTCAAAAGACTTTCCATCCTAGCCATTTTTAGTTTTGCAGCTGGTAAACAAGATGCTTTGGTGCTGCTGAACTGCCTAAAAGATTAGAGCACTCAGAGGCTGACAGCTGCATTTACAGTGACAGGCCAACACAGCATCCTCACTAGTCACAGTGCTGTGTGTGTGTGTGTGTGTGTGTGTGTGTGTGTGTGTGTGTCTAAGTGCAGCTTTAGTGTATGGCAGCAGTGTGTGTCATTTTTCAGTTGGATTCTGAGGAAGTTCTAGCATAATAAACTTTACTAAAGGTCGTTAGAGGGAAGAAAAATGGAGGGGGGTTATCAATTGCAAAGTGTGTGTGTGGAAAGTTGTGCAGGAAAGATCACGAAGGTGTCTCCTAAGCGGCACTTTAATTACACTAAGTTTGCGTGAGTACATATGAAAGACTTTACTCTTCACAGTGGTTCTGCATGTACATTCATGTGTATGTGTGTGTGTGTGTGTGTGTTTGTTTGAATATGTACCTTGCACAGGCGTGTGTATATGTACGATTGTGTGTGTCTCACCATCGGGGGAAGACGCCGTTTTCCAGGCTGGTGGTTTGGCTGCGGAGCCATCGACGCTGGTAACTGGAAGCGCAGCTGCTGGTCAGGGAGGAGCCAGGAGATGGGAAGGGTGTGATCAACAGGCTGCTCAGAGAAGCTAAAGGAATAGGTGATGGCATGGAGAGAAGGATTAGAGGTAAGACAGCAAGAATAAAAAAAATGAGAACAGAATGGAATAGGGAACAGATGGATGGAATGGTGGGTGATGGAAGAGAAAAAGGTCAAGTATGAGTCAGACAAGTGTGTAGGGTTACTCATTCTGAAGAACACATTGTGTGCACACCCACCCACATTATCTCTCCCACACGGAGATAGACAGAAATCTAGAGGACAATAGCTATACTACTTACTAAGACCGAGATCTTGAAAAAGGGCAATTTACAGAACACAAAAAACATACACCTTTTAAGCTCCTAATTACTATTACTGCTTTCATTAGAGATCTAATATCAGTTAGCCTGCTAGCAGTCACATGCTGCAGGATACTTGGCTTTGCACCAGGCTGACATGGTCATGACAACCTACACGCATGCATGCATACATACATACGTGCATGTACACACACACACGCACGCACGCACGCACGCACGGGGTATTTATAGCCCGGGAAGCACGCACTGATCAATGGTCACATGTACCATTTATACAGTGTGTGATCTTAAGTGTATGACGTATGAAGGGAAAGTTGTCGACGGGAAAAGATTCGGTGTCACAGTGGGACGTGTAAGCATTTGTCTTTGTCAAAGTTAGGTATAGAGCATGTGGGGAGGTGGAGAGTGTCAAGATGAGCGAATGAGGCTCAAATTAGAAGCTCATTTACCAGTTTTGAGAGCTGCTATATTTAATCCTTTGCATGGGACCCGGGTTTGAGCAGAAAGCGCAATTCCTGTCATACCAGTCATGCCAGTGGGGCATGGTGTTGTTTGTAATAAAGGGGGGTCAGTTTCCATTGCACAAGGTTTTCCAGACCCTAGAGGCCCTGTAAACACCTCCAGCCCTGCATCATCTCTTTTTTTTTTTTTGTGGTTTGAGGTCAAAATACAGAATTGGCAGTGGAGAGAGGGATTTATGTTGTGCATCTTTCTCACTCTCTTTTCATACACACCCTGGTCAGCCTTGAGAAGGTGCACCTGTGGCTGCTATTAATGAATGGAAAACCGGGTGCATATTTGTCTGCATACCACGTTAGGGAAGTTACAGCTTAAGTACCACCGTCTAAAGAAATAATGCTTATGTAACCGTTTGTGCTCTTGACCTTGAACAGTCAAGTTAAAGAAGATCAACCATTTTGACCCACAAAGTGCTTGAATAAAAATAAGAAAATTAACACATTAGCTCCCTTATTCATGTTTTGAGGAAACAATGACAGCCAGATATTGTATACATTTGTGGGAACCTATGATGCATTTGAGGTGAAAATTTGTGAAATGTAATAGTCCAATAATTCCCTGATTTACACTTTATCTCCTCTGTTTCTTGGTCTTTGATCTTGACAAGAATAAATGTGAACTCATTTCAAAGCTCTGTAGAGAATGTAGGTCAATCTAGGCTTTGACTCCTAGTCTCGTTAACCTACCTGACCTGGCGATGCCGCTGTCCCTCTCGTCGTGAAGCCCTCGGCCAGGCATGTCCATGGGATGACTGTGTCCTGTAGGAAAAGTGGAGGAAGATGGAGAGAAAAAGTGAATGGTTGGGTTAAGGGTAAAGGAAAAGGGGTTGGGTCAATTGCACAAAGGTCTATTGGGATATAAAGAAACAAAGTAGAGAGAGAAGAAATTCACCATCAATTTAGAGTTTTGTAGTGCTCTTCTACTCTGCCAACAAATGTAGAGGCCAATGCTTTTGGATGCTTCACCTCCTCAGCATCCATGTCATAGTTATAGCAAGAAAATATCAATTTTACCCCAAATAATTGCAACCATTTTTTTTTTTTTACTTACAAAGAATTGGGGCTTGCAACCAGGAAAATAATAGTAGTTTTTCTTGCTACAGCCGGACCAATACATGCATTACTATGTGGAATGGTTCAAAAAGTACATACAGTTAAGATAAGGTTGAAAATGTATAAATTACTATTTATAGTGGCAGAAAAAAAATAGAACAAAATGGCCAGGTGGCTTATTTAAAAACAACTGCATCACCTGTAGGCTATAAACTACACAACTCCTACAGTAAAGTAAAGAAAAGTAAAGAAAAGTACCAACAATGAAGGCAAATTACTAATGTGAAGTGGCTGTTACTGATTAATTCTCACGCTCTTGATGCACCCTTTGTTTTGTTACACCAAAACAGAAAGTGCCACAAACCAAAATAAATTGTGTTTGCTGTTGCTGCTCGTTGTCACTCCCTGATGTAAAGTGAGTGCATATTTGAGTCGTGCATGCTCAGATTTAAATAGTTTACGGCATAACATGTCATACACGATGAGAGTCGAGTCCAGCCGGCTCTGGGCAAGAGCAGATATGAGTTGTGCATGCTCAGATTCAAACAATTTATGGCATAACGTGTCATACTGAAATTTGTGAAATCCATGAAATAATAAACTTTTCTCATTATGAACTATAAGAGAAGATGGAAATCATTTCTAAAATGTTTAGCTATCTATGATTGTTTGATTATTAAAGTTTGCTCAAAACTGAAAACTTTGTTGTATTTGATTGCTAGCTTGTAGCCAGCAGTGAACGAGGTCCATTTTTACTGTATTGATATTACAGGAGTCTCTTGTTTGCATCTTGTATGCTACTTGTCGCAAAGTGGTAAATGTGCAACTCAAATCTGCACTTGACTTACATCGAGGAGTGATACTCACTGGCACTATCTACAGTAGCTGTTACAGCTGTGATGTAACTTTTTACAACAGACTGAGCAAACAGCTTGTGACATTCATTTTATTGTCTACTGTTCTTGTCAACACTTTGGCAAAATATGGGGGAAAATGACAATGCTTCTCACAGCAGAGAGAAGTAAAACCCCGAATGCACATTTTAATGTGCAGTTGAAAGCATAGCTTTGGTTGAGATGATTAATAAGCATGTCAACATGAGCTTTTGTTGCAAAGCACGGACACACGTGTGTGTGTGTGTGTGTGTGTGTGTGTGTGTGTGTGTGTGAGAGAGAAATAACTTAACTCCTGTGGCACATTGCTGTATGACCATACCAACACTGCATATCTAAATGCCTTGCCAACCTAAGGGGGCCCTGAACAGGATTGTGGGTAGGCAGCAACATGGCACAAGGAGGGGCTTCTTGTTTTAACTCTCCCAACTATGCTACAGCAAGGGCAAAGCTTTTACCCCCCAGAATACTGAAGATGATGTCATAGTTTATAGTTAAAACACATGTAAAGCCTAGAAATCACTGACCAAATAGCACAGTCATTGGCAAAAAGAGGTAAGTGAAAGTAAGTAAGTGAAGAACACAGAGAGAAGGAGCGGAAGGAACTACAAAAACTTCTACTAGAACTACAGCCACCAACACCAGTGAGAACCCATGCACACCACTTCTGCGTGCGCCATACACCTGCAGGCCTGGGTCAGATAGTTCTGGCAGATATGTTTTACGATTTGTTTGAGAAAACGTTAGAGGCTGACGGGTTGGGTTGTCTTATTTGACACTGCCACTAGCAAAACAACGGAACAGAAGGTGTTTGAAGCAGTACATATCCCTCTGTGATTTACTAAGTGGCAATTTGTGTTTGTGGTCCAGCATTTGTAAATAAAATCCACAGCTCATTTAATGGTGTGGATGTCTTGGTGCATGGTAGAGAATAGTAATTTGGTGCCACTTAGGCAGGAGCTGAATCTATATGTTATCACCTGCCAAAATTGACTAATTAAAAGGGAAGACATAATCTTGTTTATGATGAACTTACCAAACAAGAACAGTTTCTGCAGCTTCTATCTGACCCAAGTTATTTGCAGACGTGCTGTGATATTGCATGCTATGACTACTGCTACCACTTTTAGTGCAAGAATCACCACACTGGCATGCATCTGCTGAGAGTCAAAGCCTTTACAAAAACTACTACTGCAACTTTTATCTACACACGCATGCAACTGGCACACATCACTCATGGCCAGTTTTAAGCGCCAACCTGAAAAGAAAGATGCACTCTTGATGAGGCGCAGAGGGCCCTGTTCAGAGAACGCCCGTCGAGGGCTGCAGAGCTGAGAAAATCCTGCGCAGCACAAACAAAAACATGGAAAAGAAAAAAGGGAGGAAGAGGGGGAAAAAAAAAAAGACACATGAAAAAACATGAACCGCAGTTAGTGAATGTGTAAGGAGAAAAGCTGGTTGCCTCCTGTGGTCCGACCAACTTGTAGCAAAAAAGCTGAGCTACAGGAGCTTTAAGTCTGAAAAACAATAATGACCATCATCCGGTGGGTCAGTCAGTCAGTCATACAGACAAATAAGAAGGCTGGTATCACTCACAGAAAACACAGCTCATCACACTATGTGTGTGTGTGTGTGTGAGAGAGAGACAGTTGAAAAAGTTGAGCATTTGTCTTTTCTGTGAGGATGACAAAGAAAATGCTCTAAAAAGGATTTAATTTGCCAACAGTTCTTTATCATCTTTTTTATGTTCTTCATTCTATTGGGAGCCTTCCAGACTTTCACCCAGGCTTAGTAGGGTGTTTGATTTCAGTTTGTCAGACACAATAGATTTTTTTACAATGAGTTTTACCAATGTTCACAAGCTTACTGCTGGGGAGCAGTAGGTGAGAGCTGTTGGCAGAGTCTATCTAGCCTGGTTTGCATTCAAACAGGAATGTTAAAAGAGTCAGAAAGCAAGTAACAAAACCAGCTGATTCCTCACAGTTCTACCAAGGCACATCGACTCCAACTGACAGTTAATGAGAAAATATAAAACAATAAATAAGATTGACTGAATATCCAGTTGCACACACTCCACAAGTCCTTTCAAGAAGAAAGTAACTACACTGAGTGTCTGGCTATGACCATACAAAAACAAACATTTTCAAACACTTTCACTACTACAAGTGAACTGAAAAAAACAGGAGGACATTGGTGGCTAAATGGTTGGTGTCGCACTGGGTTTCTGTGGTTACCTATGTTCCCTAGGAGACTATTGGGGCCGGTGTTTTGATCGGGCCTTAGGGTGTTGCTGTCCTGTCCAATGAACTCTAGGCTGTCTTGTAACCTGTGCAAGATCAGAAAACCAGGAATACAAGTTAGGAGGTTTATGCGGATGATTTTATAACATTTAATTATTTTCTGGCACCAACAACAAAATGATACTGTTTGCATACACTATATGCAAGTTTGAAAACAAAAAAAATTATAATGTATCCACATGTGCTGGCTAATTAAAGAAGCTACAATAGGCATCAGAACCAGAAGTTCCTGTTGGTGTTGTTGTTGTTGTTGTTTAAGCATGTGTGTGCTTACGTGTTAAGGCTGCCGTACACACTGCCTCCCGTCCTTGCGGTGAAGACCTTACTCAACATCAACTGAGGTGGCGATCTGATATAACGAAAGCACATGGACAACAATCATCAGCATGCAGGCTTGGTTCATGTGCACACTTGTGTCTTTCACACCCAAACCTAATTTGTCTCTTCTTCTGCCACCCATATTGGAACAAAATTGAAAAAAAAGAAACTCCAAATCTAGTAATAAAAGACAAGTAAAATGTTAAAGCATAAAAAAATCTGATGATGCCTCTCTACTTGCATTACCTGATCTGGTGAATTTTTAAAGTAGAACCTTTGTAGCTCATAGCCACAGAGCCAAACATCATTTCCCCCAGCATTACCACATCGGACGAACATCTCGAACCCTGGTGAGGAGAGGAGGATCACAAATCCTTAATGCTGTAACCCTTAAAGAGCAATGAACTCCACGGTGATCTCAAGATTGTTTTTGTCTAAAAGGTGACTCCTACGTTCTGTATATACACGTCAAAGTCCAAATCTTTACATATTACGTGTGTATATGCGAGTGTTTTGTATACATATCTACTTATGTAGCTGTGAATGTATGGGTATGCATATACTGTACATCCCGCAGGGGAGTAATTTTGTAAATGTTACATGGAAGTCTGTTTTACCTGGAAGCGGATGCCCTGCTCCTTGGTTTCCTTGGTTTCGGAGGTGCAGGAGGAGGAGCTGTCCAGAGAGCTGCTGCTGCCTCCAGTAGGACGGAGCTGGCAGCACTTTCCAAACATCTTCACCTGGCCCTCATTGCTCTATGGCATAAAAACAAAAAATACAGTTATATAGGCTCATGAACACAGGATCTGTAGAAGGTTCTAGTTATATCAGAAAACCACACACATCATGGAATAATACTTATCATTATACCCATATAGATTTGAGCTTATAGTTTGACTTGAAGATAATAATGACCAGTTTTTACTGCTAAAAAGCAACCTCCCCAAAAAATAAACTGGTGGAGCATACCAGCCACTTCCATCAACCAAGTTTTTTTTTTTCCTTTACCTTTCAAATATAGAGAAGCCTCCTCTCCTTTGACTAAGTGCATTCAGTGTCAATGAGTTAACAGTTTTTTATTATCTACTTCTCATACTTGCAAATACGTAGGGACTAAACAATTAAAACAAACAATGGATTCAACAAAAACTAGCTTAAAAACTCAGTTATTTTGTGCACGTGAAGTCACCAAGACCGATGCCGACATTAATGTGTTTTAGTTCTTAAAAGGGAATGTGCCCTTTAAAGTGGAAACAGCCCATACATATAAGAATAGATAAAGTCAAGAGGATTTTATTGCAGGGGGATTTCAGTTATGGGCGCCCTCTGCTAACATGCACATAATGAGAGAGGCAAACAAAGCACCCTTCACTTTAAGTGACAGTCTAATTTCACCCTGATTCCCTTACATTTTAACAAGTCCCAAATATACAAAGTTTATGTCACGTAAACTTCTTAATAGAGAAAGAAATACAGTTGAATTGGTCAGGTCTAAAACCATAGAAAGCTGATACAGAAGCAATTCTGTAAACAGCAAACTAAAAGCAATGTGAGCTCAATCAGCCTGTCATGTGCCTTCTTAACTTGGCAGCCTATTCAAGAGGAATGCATCTGGGAGGGCGGGGAGTGAGTGTGTGTGTGTGTGTGTGTGTGTGTGTGTGTTAGCTAAGCTTTGGTAATGGCTCACTTGAAACCACTGTCGCTGCCAATGTGCGGAGGAAGAGAAAGGAGGGAGAAAACAACAGGGAGGCAAAGAGAAACAGGAAAAAGGGAGAAGGAAAGCAGACAGAGGAAAACAAATTACTGTTTTTGCTTAATTCTTCTTTTTTAAAGTACATTAATAAACATTGTACACATATGCAACTTGTGTACATATTTTATTCTCTCTTGTTAATGAGTGACTTAGTAGCGCACCCATGTCCATGCTAATGACGCAAGGCTAATTCTGAGCGAGAATGTGTTTGAGTGTGTACATGGGTGTGTGTGCGTGTGTGTCTGATGCAGTGCAGTGTGAGGTGTGTACACATAGGCCAGCAGCATGTGACTGCCAGTCATATGACTCTTTCAGGAACTCGTGAGCGAGCAACACTGCAATCATTCCCTCCCTTCCCCCTCCACTCTCCTCTCCCTTTCTCTCTCGTCACCACTCCAACCTCATTGCTCTCTAATTCCTGCAGCTTTCTTTCTTGACCAGATTTTTCTTTAATTCGCTTTCCCTTATATTGTATTCTTTCCCAACCAACAACCCCCCCCCCCCTTTTCTTAATTTTTAAGTGTTTCCCACCCATGCAATGCATGCTCCATCCTCTTTCTCTCAGACACTCTGTGTTTATTTATTTTTGTTTCTGCTGTTGATCTCTCCAAAAATAAATTCCTTTGAATTAAAAACAACAACAAAAAGAATACCTATCCTTTGATAGACGTCACAAAGTAGCTGGCAAATAGCCTGGTCCTACCAGACTCATTACGTTAACTTTCTTGAAGGCAGCTACTCTGATTCAGTTTATAACTATTGGATCTACCCAGAGCCACTCTGGATCTGCCGCAGCCAATGACAAACGTTTGGTCTTGACGGCGGCTTAGCATCGCGCGCACACACGCACACACACACACACACACGAGTTGAGAAAGCTGAGCAAACAGGCAATCCAATGTCCAATGCCAGGGTGTCATAAGCCAGCAGGAGTGTGTCTCTATGTGATGATGGCAAGGTTATGGACGGGATAGTAATGGTGACAGGCAGACATGAGAAGTTGATGCAATACAGAGAGCAGACAGAGAAAACTCGGTAAAAAAAGAAAAGACAAGCCAAAGAGGAAGCAAAAAGACAGGTGAAACACGATAAAGACAGGTTGTGTGTGGCAGAGAGGAAAAAGGAACAAAAACAAAGAGGTAAAAGAGTAAAGAGAAGTAGAGAAAACATGCATTTTCTAAATAGACAGGGGTAGAGATACTTTAAAGAGTTGATTAGGCAGGTAAAGATAAATAAAAAGGTAGAGAGTGATTTACAAAAGATTACAGAGATCCTGTAGAAAAGACCAATGTAACCAGACAAGTTAAAAGAGCAAAGACGGCAGGAAGATGCAGAGTGGGAGGAAAATTTAGGAAAATTCTGTCTGTCTTGGTGAGGACAGACCAAGACAGACAGAGAAACAGAGAAAGACAGACAGTGAGTGACACGGCTGTCATGTGAGGATGAAAGAATGCTGCTTAAACATAGAATGTCAGCTGAGGCTATTATTATTGAAGATAAGAACTCCAGAACAAACCAGTCAGGGTCAGACAGGAAGACAGAGCAGCATTTAACCACCGCTGATTCTAATGCACGCACTGACGCACACATATAGACTACCTGTCTGACATAATGTCAGAATGTTTAAGGCGATATCTGTCTTCAGAAAAGCCCAGCCCTTGAAAATTGATCATAAGACTTTTTGCCATTCATTGAGTCAAAAGGGGACCAGACCTTTTGTTTTAGAAACTGCAGAGAAAATAAAACCAGATGTTAACAATTGCTCATTTAAAGGTTTTTTGTGACTAACCCCGTTTTGGAGAAACTGTTGCATTGCATGTTTAACCCTACAAACTTATAGAAACATTTCACTACCAATAATAATAATAATAATAATAGCAAAAGGAATTTTCTCCCTTTGAAACATTAATAAGAAATTAAGTTAATAAACGTGTGATTTATAAACAGAAAACACACCCTCACACAGGACTTGCACACTGTCCAACTGGACACCTTCCCTGCCTTCTACTCTTGATCCCTCAGTCAGACCACGCTCACTATGGGGCAGTGAGGCGTCCTGATGAGCAGGAAAATGTCCAGCTTGTGGCTTCTGAACATAATGTACAAGTCACATGACTTATCTTATGTCAAGTCTCTTTTCTCTGTGATCTTTGATCATCTATTCGGACTGCCTGTGAGCTTCAAAAGGTCAAAGTTTCTGGAGATGAAATAATGCCAAACATAAGATTTTAATTAGTCACGTGGGGCTCAAAAGTTTGGGCACCTCAGGTAAAAAATTGTATTAATGTGCATAAAGAAGCCAAGAAAAGATGGAAAAATCTCCAAAAGGCATCAAATGACAAATTAGACATTCGTATGATATGTCACAAAAGTTAGATTTTATTTCCGTCATTTACACTTTCAAAATAACAGAAAAAAAAAATATGGTGTCTGCAAAAGTTTGGGCACCCTGCAGAGTTAATACCTTGTACCGCCACCTTTGGCAAGAATCACAGCTTGAAAACGCTTCTTGTGGCCGGCAAAGAGTCTTTTGATTCTTGTTTGAGGCATCTTCGCCCATTATTCCGTAGAAAAGTCTTCCAGTTCTTTGAGATTTCTTGGCTGTCTGTCACGCATTGCTCTTTTAAGGTCTATCCATAGATTTCCAGTTGTGTTGAGGTCAGGAGATTGTGAAGGCCATGGCAAAGCCTTCAGTTTATGCCTCTTGATGTAATCCACCGTGGATTTTGAGGTGGGTTTGGGATCATTATCCATTTGTAGAAGCCATCCTCTCTTTAACTTCAGCTTTTTCACAGATTGCATCAAGTTAGCGTCCAGTATTTTGCCTGATTTAAAGCTTGTGTATATGTTCAAATGATGATTTTTGTGTTGAGGACGTAGAAGAGGTTTTCTTTTGATGACTCTTCCATGAAGACCATATTTGTACAAGTATCTCTTTATAGTGGAATGGTGTACCCCAACTCCAGTGTCTTCCAGGTCTTTCTGGATGGAACTTGGGGTTTGACTTGCTTTTCTCACACTCCTACGAGCTGTTCTGTCCAATATTTTTCGAGGTCTTCTAGGTCTTCCAGATCTTGCTCTAACTTGCTCTGTTCCTGATGACTGCCATTTCTTAATTACCTTCCGAACAGAGGATATTGGCATCTGAAAACGCTTTGCTATCTTCTTATAGCCTTCTCCTGCTTTGTGAGTATCAACTATTTTCAGTTTCAGTTTTCTAGACATCTGCTTAGAAAACCCTATGGTGCTGATTGTTGGGGCAAGGTCAGATGAGTCTGGGCATTTAAAACCTTAACCTGGTCTTTCCAGACAATGACTGAGAACAATCCATGACACTGTCAGGTCTCAGCTCTCCAAAGGGGGTGGTACAAGGTATTAACTCTGCAGGGTGCCTAAACTTTTGCACACGCCATTTTTTTCTTTTCTATTAATTTGAAAGTGTAAATGATGGAAAAAAAATCTAACTTTTTGTGACATATTATACGAATGTCTCATGTCATTGGATGCCTTTGGAGATTTTTCCATCTTTCCTTGGCTTCTTTATGCACATTAATACAAAATTTTCCAAACTTTTGAGCCCAACTGTACCTGTAACTGAATAAAGCCAATAAAGACAAAGGTGAATGTTCTACAGTATATTTTCACACCTCATATTATGGTAGTCTTTTAAAATTGCATTTAAATACGACCTGCAGCATCGGTTGACCACTGACATTACACCAACACCTGTAACAAATTTGTCTTTTCATTACCATCTACAAAGCAAGATGGGCCTTCAAATGACCACACACACACACGCACAAAACAAAACAAACATGTGACTCACCGTGACGGGGGTTTCCTCCGTGCCCCTCTTTTTGGCATTGGAGTCGAAGAGGACATTCCTGCCGCGCCTCTCACAGTCCTGGTACACTATCAGCCTGATCTGACTAGGCTCCAGCTGGGGGACTGGCCAGCTAGATGGAAGCAAGAATGGACAGAAAGGAGGGATGGCAAAGTGAGGGATGAAAAGAGGGAGGGAGTAAAGAGGGAGAAAGCAAAGGGAGCCAGGAGGACAAAAGGTGGGACGGTCAGAGAAAATAATGCAATTAGTACAAATACAATTAGTACAAATAAACTAACAAAGCAGATGAAACTGAGTGAATGGGAACATTGAGGAAAAACCTTGCATATTATTTTAACATCTTCCATGCATTTTAAAGAAAAAAAAACGTGCACATAAGTGACTACATAGTCAGGATTCAGTAACAAAACACTTCATAAACAACACAATACCGAAAGAAGCAGTGGAGCAACAATACAACTTGTAAATCACTGTAAATACCAATACTAAACACAAACCTTTTTAAATAATGAAACTCATAAATGTAAATGTCCACAATTCATTATTTTGTCTGAACAACATAATGTGTCACTTTCTTTCATTTAACATTTTTTCTGAAGTTTTTAGACATAACTAACATGGGGAAAGGTCTACAAAAGGTGTTTTGGTTATCAATCTGCAGTTACTCAATGAACTCTATGATTTGCTAAAGTCAAAATACTTGGCACATCAGAATAAACTGTGCACATCAAAAGAGACTTGAGATTATTACACCAATTTAGCGGTGTACTCTACAACATTGTCAATGGACAGTTTAAAAATGTGTGCAGCAGAACTGGCCATGCCCAGACCAGGAGAGAAAATGTACACATGATGTACTAACAAGCTTTAAAATAAATCTGTTCCCTCCCAGTGGGCATGGTAGAGCCAACAGACATGCCACAGCCACTAACCGTCCATCTCATACCTAAACCAGTAGGGAGCAACAAAAGACCAAACCAACCTACTACCCACCTACCACTACAGGTTTACAGGGCACCCAGATAACCAGATGGCACTCTAGACACTTACTTATCTGATTTAATCCAAGATTGTCACGAAATAGAAAACAATACTAGTTCTTTAATAATCCAGGTAATGGTTAACATATTATGGTGGCATCTCCCCCGTTTTTTGCTTTCCCACAGTTACCAGCGTAACAGTCACCCAGTATAAACAGTCTGCAGCTTCACTGGATGGGTTGAGTCATCATTATTACTTTACTCAAGGCAATATATGTATGTAGAGTGAAGCGCCACTGTATTGCCCATTGTGAATTCTGTAACTAAATTTTTCTTTTTTTTAAAGCAACCCAAAAGACTTCTTTCTGTCAAATTGTATCATTGTCCTTTGACAGATCAATTTAGCAGCTCTCTTAACAGACCTAAAACATAGTTTATCAACAAGCTTCTTACAATTAGCGACAGGTAAGATAATAATGTATATCCATATATTTTTTTTTTAGCAGTGGTACATTTCTTCTGGCAGTAAACATTGTCTCAAACAGTTAAGAAACAGATAAGCCGTTTTTACTGGCAGCCCCTGCTCTATGGCTGTTGCTAGGTAACCTGAGGTTTTATTCCTCTTCAGGATGTTGTTGCATATTTACATCTCACTGTGGGCACTAGCACGCCTTCACAAGACTCTGGCAGCCCCCTCTGCTTCAGGGGGAACTCGGTCCCTGGTTGATTTAGTAGAGGCTATAAACATGACGGGGGATTGGACAGACGGTCAAGGATTTCTGTCTGACCTGACGAATAGATGGGTCAAGCAGATGGACACAGAGCTGGACCTAAATATAGCCTTTTATTTGGGAGCAGGGGCCGTCCCCAAACACAAGTGTTTATAGTAAATGGGTTGGTGAGGAGGGGTGGAAAGGGACAGTTAAGTCCATTTCACTTGCCAACAAAATAGTACACACAAGCTGACATTCAAAAACAGTACACAACAGTTTGACAGGCCATGGAATAACTTGCACTGTCGAGCGTGTGTTGCTTGCGTGTGTATGCTTCTCTGCGCATTTGTATGTATTGTATGTAGTGTGAGATAGAGAGAAAGGGCCTCCAACGGGAAACCCCTATAAAAACCCACCTCTGATCCATCCACACGAACGCATACACAAAATAAATCTTGCATTTGTTTAGTGATAAGTTTGTTATAGTGCAATAAGCATGCCTGAAAGAATGATATACGAAATAAATATACGTGTGTGTATTTCAGGCCTGTGCGTAGTGTGTTCTAATAGAGTGTAAATTGTAATTTTCCTATTGGGGATCAATAGAGTATGAGTTATAAATTATTACAATTATAAATATCTTTACATAGGTATATTATGTTACATTCTGTCTTCATATTTTCATTAGAATTAACAAAAAAATGTTTTTATTCCATCAATCCCAATATTGTGTGAATGTTCATGTTGCTGTTTATTGTGTTCTGTCTGAATGTTTGAACAAATTCCATGCATTTGAGCTGCTATTTACCAAACACAGGTGTCAAAATATTGTGAGCATTCTTGCAGGTAAAATGATTAATTCTTGCAGTGGAGTTGGTTAAGGGAGTCATGTGCTGCAGCCTGCTGTACTGCTAACTTGTCAAACCAATCATACAAGAGTAACTTTTTTAAAGACTCATTCTCGTCATTTCTGCAGGGAAACATCCCCAGCATTCAATCCTGTAGCTCAAGGATTGAGCTTGCCGCTTACCAATATGGAATAAAACTAGCATCTGAAATTGAATTAGGCTTTGTGGCCATTTCACTGCATGCACGCATGCTGTTGAACAGGCACGTGTCCCCCGTAGTGAAGACTATCCTTCCTGGGGTCTAACACAAGACAAACTAACACACACAAATGTGTGTGTATCTGTAAACTGCTAAAATAAGGTGTGGCTCCTGTCTGATGTTCTCCATTTTAAAAATATATCATTGTTCAGAACAAGATGTTAAGTCATTCAGTGAGTTTTCAGAGAAATAAAAACATTAATTTTAGCCGTCTGGCCAGGTATGCATTAGTAAAATTTAACAACTTCATGTTTCATTCACACACTGAATTGTTTTCCAGCTCATTTTCTGTAACCAGAGTAGCATAAAGACATGTTGGGTGGAATAAGCGAGTACACTCACTCGCCAGCTAGCCAGCCGCAGCGGGCTGCTCAACCCGTCCACTTCACCACCGCAGGAAGACCTCTTTGCAGTGAGCTGTGTGACAAATACTGTAGCATATCGCTTCCTATTGCCATTGCCAGTTAATTTCTTCTCATGCAGGTGCGGAACGTACTGTACATGCTAGTTGACCATCAACTGTAGTCTTGACTTTGTGTTCAAGTGCAACTTTTAGACCAAGAGACAAGCGACATGAGGAGACGTGAGCGGGCACCTGTAAGCCTTCGTCGCCCCTAGTTCTTTGCCATCTGCTGACTGGTGGGGTCAGCACCTTCAGATTATTCTCGGCTTGTGAATGGCCATTCTACTGTTCTTCTGCTTTTTGGTTAATCCAAGTAAATGTTGGATCGCAAACAAAAACATCTTACATTTTATCCTCCTGGCTCCAGTCCGAGGAGAGACCCAACTTTTTACCCAGTCTGAGTGTTAAATGCGTGACACAATGCCTGCCTGGCTTACATAACAAGCTCAAAATGCATTGTTTGAGACAGGGTCGATATTCACCTCATAGACTTGTGTGCAAGATTACACATCAGGCGGTCGTTTTAGTCTGTCACATGCCTTGTAACTGGACTACTGCCTTTCATGAGTGATTATTTAAACATCTGACTTTGCTGTTGGTTTTCAGCTTCAGTGCATCTTTACATGTTTTGGTTTATATTCTCTTCCATCATCTCTTCAATCATATCTGAAGCCCTTTTTGCAAATATCATTAACCGATTTAAACTTATATATTTACATGCACATGCATACACTGTATAATACCTTTTTTGCTGTTCTACCACCATCTTGAATGAAAAAAAATCTTAAGTTGCTCAGAAGATGCACGATTTAGTTCAAATTTCTTGTCATGACTTGGTGCAACAGTCACAAAAAAAAGACGATGTGTTGTTTCCAGATCAGCCCTGGAGGAGATCTGCATAATTTGACACCAAGTTCACTGCTCCCTTTGTTTTAGACATAACAGAGAGAAGACACACAGTGAGATGCACTGGAGAAGGGTAAAAACAGGACTGAGAGCTAGAAAGACATCAATAAATAGACATATGCCTTTTATAAGTTAGTTTTGAGTTAACATAAAAACCGAGTAAAAGCTGAGAACACAAGAAATAAGAATATTGAATAAGAAAATGCAGCTAACATTGAAGGTTGTTGGAAAGAACCAGAATTCAGCTTAGATAAGAGAAAAAGATCATAAAAAAGCAGAAACAAAAACATCTGAGATAGACAGAAAGACATTTGAAAGAAAGACAAGGCAAACAGAGCAAGGGAGGAAGTACCCCATCAGTGAGCTTGTGACAGTCACAGCGCTGACAGAAGAGAGAGTCATTCATAAAGGCAGCACATGACTTCATGACTGTTACATACTTGTACTGCATTGACTTCAATTGTCTGAACCAAAACGTATCTTTTAAATACATACACGTAGTCATTTCCTTGAACAACCGGTTGATCTTAAAAAGAAAATCCCCAGCAACAGTTTAATTTAGGTTACACTTCAAAATGCCACAAAGAACACAAGCAGGGCCTTAACTTTTTCTTCCTGAACAAAATCTAATCTGAGATAACAGATATGTAAAACAGAAACTCTTTGAGCCCCAACTCCACCCAAACACATAAATGCCACAGTGTTGTGCTTATCCAAATTCATCACAAACCCAAAGGTGTGCTTTACCAAAAACCCTTTAATCTTCATTATAAAAACATTGACCTCAAATGATAGAATCAATCTTCATATCTACAGCCTTGCTTCCTCAAAGTGACAGTGCTGTGCAGCAGCAAACAGCCACAGGTGGCCTACACAGAAGACAAAACCTGAAAGAAAACGACAACATAAACAAACCTCCTTTGACCAACGCTACCATGCCCACTTGGATGCACGTACGCCTGGTTAAATATTACCAACTCCTACCTGGGCATCATTGCGAGTCTTTCCCCAGCCCTCTCCCTTTCCCTCTATTCCTTTCTCTGCTCTCCTCTTCTCTCCTCTCTCAGCCAAAGCAGGGTCTAAGAATAGCGGTGAACTAAATTCACACAACAACATGAGACTGTCAGGTGATCGCAGGAGCACTGTGTGTGCTGGACAGTACAGAGGCAGCAACAGCAGCCAACCCGGACTGCTGACGGCCACAAAGCACTGTGATAAGAGAGTGACAGTGGGGATTTGTTTGTGTGTCGTTTCTTCATCCCACTCTTTTTGTTCCGCTCTTCCTTGTTGTTCCCTCTCTGCTTCTTTCTATTGTTCTTTCTTGGACACATTTAATATACACTCACCGGCCACTTTATTAGGTACACCTGTCCAACTGCTCGTTAACACTTAATTTCTAAGCAGCCAAT
>NC_048419.1:18913072-18918523 GCF_013103735.1 Etheostoma cragini | reverse complement strand
GCAGTTCTGAAGGCAAAAGGGGGTCCAACCCGTTACTAGCATGGGGTACCTAATAAAGTGGCCGGTGAGTGTACATATGCGTGAATGTGTAAATGCACAATTTATCCTCTTAACAAAGAATGTGGGTGATTTATACTATCGCCCACAACACCTTTACAACATGTGTGCTTCAATGATAGACAATGATCCATATTGATTTTGAACAATAGAATATAAAAATAAAAATAAAGAGTAAACCCAAGAAGTTAGGCATCCATAAACTAAGATGCACTTGTTGATAATCTATTATTCCGGGTTATATGAGAAAAAGTGTGTGTGTGTATGTATGTATGTATGTATGTATGTATGTATGTATGTATGTATGTATGTGTGTGTGTGTGTGTGTGTCAGACAGAGAGACAGTTACATAAAATTTCCCTATGTCCAAGCTGACAGAGGCATCGATTAGGTCCTGCCACAACCCAGTATTTTTAAAGACATTGTGAGCCATTTCTGCTGCAGGTAACAGCCGATGCACACGGCACAGTGCTGTCGTAAAATATATTTGGACTCTACAATAATATAAATAACTATATTTCTACAGAAATAAATCCATCATCTAGCGTTCCCATTAACAGGTTTTCTGGGCTACCAGCTTAGGGTAGTTATGGTTTCACTGCTGGCCCTGTTTGGAATCAAATCACGGAATCATCTAGATTAATTAACGCTAGTTTTCCATAAGGGCAGGTTGCTCCATAGGTAATGACTGCTGAGATGACTTTTCCTGAGAGAAGGCCAAACCAATATCTTAACACCCTTAAACTGATTCCTTGTCATTGGTGTCTGCACCTTGACAGATGATGTATCAGAGGTTTTAAACATGTGAGTCCCAGCTACACTCAGCTCATTCTGTGCTGTCATGCTACTTTCCCATGATGGAAGTGAAATATTACTACCAGATATTCATCACTCGAATGACACAGAGGAACAGTAATCACATCTAATCTTTAAGATATGTCCAGCCGCATAGGGGGACCTTCTGCACTTACACTCTCAGAAAGGCATTGAAACGCTAGCCTAATACATTCCACGGTATGTTCATCCTTTCAAATTTGAAACCTTCGATGTAGAGATTGTTGTATATGGGCTGAAAATAAACCCCAAATAGAGGGAACACTCCTATGCTGCTGACGTCCTAGGGTGAAATGGTTGAGTGTAAACCTTATCACATAAGTGCTGCACTTCCTTGAGCGGAGGTTTTGCTCTGAGTATGTTTTAGTAAAGCAACTCATTAAAGCATGTGACTACCTGAATACGTGCTGGTTGAGTTGCATTTAGGGCTTCTGCATTCCTGCAATCACAAGATTCTGAGTGTGTAAATATGCTGCAACGCCTGAGGTTACTGCAATTACTTAGACAATAACAAATTGTATAAATAGAGATGCTAGGTAAATAACCAAGAGGGACTTTACCCAAGATTCACATGAACATTAGCCTACATAAAAGAAATAATCTGCAGAGTAATATTTTATTGACATTGGGGACTTTGTCTGGCTGGTATTCCCTGCAAAGTGTCTTGAAACAAGCTATTAATATAATTAGTAGTAGTATTATTATAATACACTATGTGTTTGTCTTTACACCGTGTGTGCATAATCTGATGACTATGTGTACACTATGGCTTACTCACAACTTCTGAATCAGCAGCACATGACAGAAAGGGAGTGATGAGAGTAATAAGTGTATGACTGTGCTTCACAAAGAATCACATGAACATATCAGGCTAAACAGGAGTGGTGGAAACTATGTAGAAAACAGGGTGTGAGTTCAATTTTGACTTCAAAGTGAAAAGCAGATTTTCCTCCATAATGTGGCAACAGCATGGAAATTAAACTTTTATTTCCTCTTTTCTCCATTGGCATTTAGTAATCATAGTGACAGAGAGTGTTGTATGATAACTGTTCAGCCTTAAGACAAAGTAATTACAGTCAGAACATCCTGCTTCTCTGTCAAATCACCTGCCCCAGATCCCTCCCTGTCATCTCTTTCTCATCTAGAGGCTGAAAAGTAGGCTAATTAGGTGATGTGACCCAGGCTCCCAACAGACAAACTAATCGCACTGCCAGTTTCACACTTTCAATGGAAGTTGTCATCCAAAGCATCCAAAGCATAGGTCATCACAGTGAAAACAAATAAATGGACCGATAAATAAATATCGGGACAAAAACTAAGATAAAGATTAAGACTAGCTCGGCCTGCACGATTCAGGGAAAGATATGAATAACGATTTTTTTTGCTTAGAATTGATATCACGACATTCTCTGGAACAAATTTTTGACCATGACAAGACAAATTGGCAGTACCAAACAGACCTTTTTTGTCACCTATAGCACATTGCTCATCACCACACGCCTGTAAACATAGAGGCTTCAATGAAGAGAACAGAGAGCATTGCAGCGCTTGGGAGCGCTTTAAAACCTATTTTACACAGTCGATGTTTAAAACTCAAAGACGAAAGTAATAGCACTTGTGATGCAGTCAGCTCATAAAATTAATAGATAGATTAACTAATAGAATTAATAATAGAATCAAAGTCATTTAAAATCAAAAACATTATTTTTTAAAAGTTATTTAAACATTAAATCGTGAACAAAGTGAATTGAGGTTGCAATTTTCTAACGATTAATCTTGCAGGCCTACTTAGGACTAAATCCTCAGTTGTGTTCCCTGTAAATTAGGTAAGGTAAATTTAGATAAACACTGTCAACAATGTAGCAATTTCAATAACAAATGGTTCTGGAGATAGATTCATACCAACGACCAAGAAACCTTAAAGCCTTAAAAAAAGGCAGTTTCCTCTGATTTGGTTCTAAGGTCACTGCCCCGAATTTTCCTTTTGAGAGTTTATATTGTGGGTTAGGATTGCCCATGAAGATCTTTACATTGATAAACAGCTCAAATTTTGGGATATTCAATAAACAGCCCTAACCCCTTCTCAAAAAACTAAATAATTGCTACTGTAAAAAGCTAAGTAAGCCACCCAAATTACCATCACACCAAATTCTCCGAAGAAAATTCCCAATTTTAAACAATTTGTCAAAATTATGAAATAGTACACAAATTTGCGTAAATATTAACAACAGCTAATTATCACTTGTGCTAGGATAAAAAGTATTGTATAACCAGGATAACCAACTCAAGACAAACAGTAGACGCACAATGAAGGAGAACAAGCGTCTCCATTGGATGCTGAATGTAGACAGACTGTATATAACTAAATACAATTTAAAAATGTTTAACATCACTTGTAGAATAATACAATACTAATAATACAGTCAATCTGCAGTCCGTAGTAGCCTGTGTTGCACTTTCTTTGTTTGGGAGATCCTGCTGCCCTGAGTATCATGTATCAGCATTAGCTGTGAAATTGGAAACTGATCATTAACAACGGTGGTCATATGCCATGGTCGATGGTCATATGCCAGTTTACTAGAAAGTTAACCTAGAAAGGCCAAACAACCAACTAATAGTCAAAAGCAACTAACTAATAAACTGAGAGGAGTGCAATCTCCTTTTGTGTGTGTAACATGGGCAGCACATTGCAGGAAACTGATGTCTTCACAAAGTAAGCAGACTTGCAGGTCTACCTAGATGTCCACATCCAAGCACTTCCCAGAATGCTATGGTGTGTGTGAAGCTTCTACGTAAAACTATATCTTTACCATGTGGCCACCTAAAATAGCACTGATAGGAACTTGATGACAGCCCCCCCTCCCCCTACACACACACACACCTCTACCCATTCAACTCTCTATGCCGGTGATTGAGAATGCAGCCATGGGATCGTCCCACAAACAGGACAGCCTGAGATTGATGAAAGTCTCACATGACACGCGGAGGTATGAAAGCACACAGTGGAGGAAGGACACCACGCTACTTAGGAACCTGAAACACTACTTCTCCTGTAAACGATCGAGGCAAAAAGCATCAGCAAATCTCAAGTGTATAATTCTGTTCAACAATATGCAAAGTCATACATTTTCACAAAGGAAGGAAGATTGTGAGGTTTGTTTCACCCAGAGACGTGATGCATGTCCTGAAAACAAATATGATTCATTAAGTCATATTTAATGTGAATTACCTTTGCCTCATTCCAGGCTCTTGTTTATTTCATACCAACTTCAAATTGCAATAAAACTACAAATTTAATTAGATAAAATGAGTACTAATCAGTATCACATCTTTCAGTATCACAACAAAATTACTTCTGCTTTCAGACATTACCCCTTTTAAAACATCCAATTTGGGTTTCATGGTTTTACAAAATGGTATGTAAAAACAGAAAGGCTGCCCACACCCATCCCTTCTCTCGCTCACGCACACACACTCCCTACTTGGCGTATCACAGCACAAACACAGCTATATTGAGTGGTACGGCCCGGGTCAAGCAGGAAGTTTCCTCAGCAGGCAGCAGTGGCGGGGAGCTGCCAGGAAAAGCAGTCGGGCTGTGGGTGGGGAGGACAAAGCTTTTGGCTGACGATTAAGCCTCTGACTAGCTACAGGATGAGCCAGGAGCTCTCATTGTAATGCAGAGTATGCTGTCCATGGTCAGGTGCTGCAGCCAGGGAAACCAGAGAGACTTTTTAGACTTTCCTCCCAGGGTCAGCAGACTTGCTGCCCTCTGTGTTATTGTGGAGGGCACAGTGCTGTGGCAGCGCTCTGGGTGATGCATTATGCAGGGCAACAGAGCTGAAGAAAAACAGCCCAAACTGTGTTTTTACTTTTTTTATCCTTCAAAGCTTTTTCTGGAATGGAGAATCCAGTTTGATCTCTGACAGTTTAATGGTGCACTAGTCAAATGCCAATACTATATTTGTTTTTTTACATCCAAATATCTGAATAAAAAAACACAGCAAAAACATATGGACATCAGTGTGCTGTTTTATAGCAATGCTTCATCAAGAAGATCAGAATACAAGTCGTCTCCAGTAATACCTCATCCTTTCCTATCCTCAGACTTAGACCCTCTCAGCAAGGATGAATAGCTGGAAGGGTACTGAAAATTATTTTTATAAAATATAATGTTAGCCTATCCAAAATTGTATGTATTTAATTGCAGTAGTGATAGACCGATTTTATCGGCCGGACGATATATCAGGCCACTACTGCTGAGTTCACCGATAGGGTTTACATTTTTATGATGTCAATTGAGGGAGCAAAAGCAGTAGTGGCTCCAAATATTGGCTCAAGAAAATCGGCAGCCCGTATCGGTCATCGGCTAAGGTTGATGAATAAAAACATTGGTATTGGCACTAAAACATCTATAATGGTTGAACCCTAAAATGAAGTATTAACATCACATAGCAACAATTCAGGAAATAATCTTACAATTTATACATCAACCACTGCATCGAGGATGTCAGCACAACAAAGACCATCACCACCCGAGCCAACCAACGGCCCTGGATGACT
>NC_048419.1:18801902-18912972 GCF_013103735.1 Etheostoma cragini | reverse complement strand
AACGCAATTTCGTTCTGTATGCACTCTGTACATATAAAATGACAAATAAATAAAGTTGAAGTTGAAGTTGAAGTTGAATTTTCAAACCCTCACTCCCCATTGGGCTATACCATTTCTCTAGTACGTTTAGACTGTGTTCTTCGATATTACTTCACTAGTTGTCAAAACGTAGGCAGGTGAAATCAAGAGTAAGTGGCTGAAACTACTTTAATCTCTGCCTATGGTTTTCACTGACATGTATCATATGTTGTGCTTTGTGGTAAATGTTATGAGCAGCTCATCATCTAAACAGGTTTTCAGAAGTGTTAATAGACATAAACAGACGTTAACAGACATAAACAATAAACATGTTTAAATGCATGCGTTTAAAATGCTGCAGAAGCAAGCTAGGCCAGCTAGTCTATCTGTATTTAGGGCAAGAGTCTTCACTCCTGTCCCGAACAACACGGATCGCTATGGTTTAACCGGAGGTCTCCCTTCCACTCAGCGGCCACGACCATTGCTGAGGCTTAGCTTAAAACATTAGGCCTAATATCACACATTGTGCAGTTTCATTTTTAATGTCTCAACAAGTGGGAATCTGCACTAATATTTAAGGAGTTTCGCACATAGATTATTGGTTCTTATATCTGTAAGTCTATATAAAATGGAGAGTGACAGCACCAGTCAAAATAGCTGAACCCCCCCAAAACGGTATAATTCAAACACTGAGCTCATTTCAGAGGTATAAAGAGCACAGACAACTGAGTTAACAGAAATGAAGGACTCTTTGCTCTTGGATTAAAGCCAGCCACACACACACACACCATTTATATCACTGTGGGCAGGGCACCTTTATGACCATGGAACGTGCACCGGCACACACATGGGCCAAAGTGCATTTAGCACCATAAGGAGGACAGTTTCTGGGTCCTTTGGAAATGACATCCACCATTGATGGCAGGCCAAGATCAACATTTTCAAATGCAAACATGTGTTTTTGAAATTGAAAATAGACCCTTCCCCTTAATGGCAGACCTGACCCTGACCCAGAATTTGTGTAGAAAAAAACAGGGAAACTGCCAAACAACTTTGGCCTTGGCTATTTTTTTCATATTAGCATTACATGAGTAACATTCTTAACTACAAAATAATGTTTTCCTTCCGTCGTTAGATTTACAGATGAACCATATTGTATGTACTGTAAGTATGTCAGTATGGCGCAATGGCACTTGGTCACTGAAGTCAAAGAGAGCTTAAACTTTTTTTTTTTATCCTTTACGCCTTAAAAGGATAAAAAAAATAATCTAAGGATGCAGACATTTTAAAATGTTATGTCTTCTACATTTTAAAATGATGCAATTCCTGTTCATCTGCAAGACACCTTTTTGAGTACTAAAATCAGGAGTAGGTTATACTAGCTTGCATTTGGTATAAGCATCAATGGTATAAACTAGATACATGGAGGTATTTGTTCAGCGAGGTGTTCAATACTAAATCAGGACGTACTATCTTTGCTTTATGCTGGGCATCACAGGTGTAAAAAAAGACATCAATTTCCACACAAAAAAACACCAGTATCGGCCCCTTTGAACTCAAGCCATTTTCAGAAAGTGTTAAGATTGTGCATCCCCCCAGAGTCCAGACTATAGTCTTTCTGTGGATGCAGAATCCGGGTTGCCGAGGATCCGTCTGTCATCAGTGACCGACTGAAGGGATCACGTGTGCTCCTCCGCTGTCTTATTGCACATGGTAAAAAATACAGTACATACAGTAACGTTACCGTCGCATGACAGAGAAGCCAGCCGTAACGTTACTTTGGCTAAATTATCTGGGGTATAGCTCACGATAAGCGACAGAAGAGCATTACTGTACCGTCTGGGTCGCCTCTTTGTTTTCTTGATAACGTTACCACGCAGACTTAACTATCGTTGCCAAAGAAACACACAAGGAACACGGGGGAGACAAAGGGGAAGAGACACTGTTTCTGCAACTTCTAAGCGAGTATACCAAATACCGGTTACAACACTTCAGGAAGCGTTTTTCATCAACTTATTAACCATCTGTTATCAACACCACATAGGTTGTAATACTTACGTAAACGCACAAGAAATGCTAATGCTAGCTAACGAGGCGAGCCGAGACTCAACAAGAGACAAGAGCATGCAGCCAGCAGCCCCGCTAACGTCTGGTAGCTAGCATAAGCATGACAGCTAACCTCACAAACAGGCAACACACGTTGCCAGCTCAATTTCAAATTAACAAAATTATACAGTGTTGACTTGTAACGTGCCTTCGAGTTCAAAATATTTGCCACGCTAAACAAATCTATCATGCTCCCAGACGCCATAGAGAGAGTCATAAATAATGTTAATAAAACGTTACACACACACACACGCGCGGGCGCGCGCACACACCAGGAACATATACACGCACACAAACAAAATAGCTACCTGAAAGCTGGGTCCTCCTTGCTACATCTCGGGGGCGGCGACGAAAACGCATTTCTCTGTTTGAAAAGTTTCTGGAAGAGAGTTGGAGGCATTTTGCACCAGAATAAATTCGGCACAGAAGGTCTCTTTTTCTTTTCAAATCCAAGAGCAAATCTTGTTCCTTGTAACTGTCTCCATGGGTGTCACAGTCATATGACAGACATTAGTCACGGGAGCTTCTTGGTAACCCACTCCATTTTTCTGATTGGCTACGCAGACGCTGCTGCTAGTAGAAAATACCTGATTGGCTGGTATTTTTGGCCCTGTACCACGTGGTCAGTGGATTCGCTGTGTTGATGTTTTGTCGGGAATCGTGACAGCATGAAATTTATTCACGGAAATCATACAAGTGCGACTGCTGAGCTAATTGCTGGGCATGGTCGTACATCCTTGAAAACAGTTACAGGGGAACACCGTCTAAATTACGAATTCCAATATGTTGTTTCTATGGCCTAGGAAAGTTCAATAGCCTATATGTGATGAGCGAGGCCACCTCTTAATGAGAACGCCCTGGGGTCAGCTGAGAAGACAAAACTAATCCGTGCTCTCGGTTTAACGAACTGTTGCAACGGATTCATAATAAACGGTGCTCTCTGTCCTCGAATTAATAAACTCCGTACGGATTCATAATCCGTGGTCACGGTTTTAACGTGAGCAAAGTAGATATGCACAGATTCAAACTTCTGGGATCAATTACTCTATGGTGAAATGATATAAAATCACAAATGACCTATCTATCCTGACGTAGTAAGGTTTACAATGAGCTACAAACAAATTTTCATCAAAACGAGCCGTCCTCCAACCTGGAGAAATAACAGGTCCCTAAACCTCCCATCGTCCCTAACTTATTAGGTAACTTAGATCGTCTGTAAACTACAACACCAACACAAAACAATCTCTTAATTTAATGATTAAATAAGGTATCGTCTCCAAACTTGTGTTTTAAAAGTAAGTGTTTTAGTACAACTAGGAGGAGACAAGGTAATAATTAAGGTAAGTTTGGAGACATACCTTATTTAATCAAGAAATGTATGGATATTTTTGAAGGTCCCTAAGCACCGGCTGATCCCAGAGGGGGTCCGTACTCTCTCAAAGCCGAAACCCTAAAAGTAAGTCTCGAATTTGTGATGTCATCAAGTGTGGAGCTGATGACACAATCATCCATCATAAGCTGATTTTTTGGACCCACAGAATGTTTTTTGTTTCATTTTAATTGTTCCAAATGAGCTTTATTCTATTGTAGCGTGTGAAAATGTATAGCCTACTCAGAACCTTCCCCTGGTTCCTGTCATCATATTTGCCAAATCATGGTCTTGAGAGTTGTTAATGTTTACTAATGTTTTTGGACCGTCTTACACCATAGGAATAATATGTATACATTTCGAAAATGGGCATGGTTCCCCTTTAAGTGCAAACGCCAGGCTTGTGAGAAACAAACTGAAAGGGGTATCAAACAAGAATCATTTATGTAGTTATTGTAAATTAATTTATTGTGGACTTTTTTTTGGCACAAGTGTGTACATTTGCATAAATACATGATAACTCAAAATCACAAAGTAAAATAAATGTACATTTTAACTTTTAGTTTACATTCAACATTTAGATTAGACATGTATGGCAGAGAGTAACTAGAAATACAGATACAACAACAAACAACATACATATTTCTCATGTAACATTGGTAAAAACTCCCAGGAGAAGAGAAAAGATGACCATTTTAAAAAGAAATATGGGGCTGACATCTAGTGGTCATTATGTACCAGACACTTGTTTTACATAAAATCTAGGGCCGGTGTGAATGCTTACAGTGTGTATTCCAAGTGCATTTTCATGTGGTATATGTGCCACAGTTTGTACAGTCCGCTTAGTAATACAAATAAGGACCAGGTTGTGAAGCAACAAAAGTTGAAAGTTAAACTATGTTGGCACAGTCTATGTTGTGCAAACACCTATATACATGGCAGGGTGTGGCATCCCTTTCAATTATTCTCGTTAATATAACATTTAAATACTGATAAAACTGTACATCCCATTTCATTTTCCATTTTAGACATCTAGACGGGCTCATACACTTCTTTACATCTTTTTTGGAGGTACACACAGACCGCTGTTTTACAGGATATTTCATAAGAGGATTCCCTTAAACTTTACATATAATATTTTGGCTTCAGATGTCACAGGGTAGAAGGTTCTGTGTCTTTAGGAGCTGTGAGAGGAAATAAAGGAGCACTTTCGAGTTTGACACACCTGTCTCTCATCCTCTTAAAGAATGCATCTCTGTGACTGTTGTCGATAAAGTCAAAGATCTTGGCTTTGCCCAGGCTACTTTGTACAGTTAGTTGTGATGCTTCTTTTTTAGAATGGATCTCTCCTGCTCTGAATGTGTCTGACTGGATCTGCTCAGCCGGGCCGGTTAATTTGGTGCCTGGGGTGTGTTTTGCTTTAAAGTTCTCAGCAATAATGGGGCTTTTGAAGCATACCTTCTTCTTGTACAAAAGAGGCCTTCTGTTGGTAAGCTAAGGGAGCAAAATCATAGTTTAACATGACCATAATCTCTCTTACATTTGATTTGAATACAAATTAAATCATATACATCATATTTCCGATTACACGTGACAGCCATGTGACTTTCTTACTTTTGGTGGGGTTTTGCTTTTAAATGGCTTCTCTACTGATTGAGGATTGAAAAACAAAACCATTATTTGGTGCATTATGACATTGTACAGTTTGATTAAGTTACATATTTCCAATGATGAGTCTTTACCTGAGTCTGTATGTGTTTTGGTCACAGCTTCCGGTCCTCTGTGTTGGCTTCAAAGAGAAAAGACAGTGATTGAACCACTTTTGGTCATATACTGTATATGTAGAGCATACAGAACCACTGAATCTTTCTGTGTTAGTGGTTTGAGCGTGTGAAGGTTCCCCAATTTAAAAGTATTAACACTCAAGTATTATTAGAAAGAAAAAATAAATGTAACTGATGAACTTACTTGATCACACAGTTCTTTCCAGCAAGAACCACAGAGGCATCTGCAGACAGATGTTAAGTTCTTATCAGACAATTGCAGACCGTTTACATACTAACACTCGGACATCAAATAATACTCCATTGTCCTGGTAATGTGTACATTTTTTAAATTGTATTTAAATTGTAAAAAGCTCAAGCATCAATTAATTATCATTGTACACTTTTCAATATTAGAAAATTTTTATTATAGGCATTTTAAACTCCAAGTGACCAACTGCTAATACGTTTTATGTTGTGATGAAAAGGCCATGAAAATTAATATTCTCGAATTATCTTTCTAGAACTGATTTTTATTTTATTAATTAGTTCAAAATGTGCAACCAATTATAACAATATGATACCATAAGTTAATGCAAAAAACTAACTTCAAATAATCATTGGATGGAGTTTACATATCCTACAAAATGAACTGAATAAATCTTTCTTACAACACCTAGTTTGCTGTTTTATCAAACAACAACAGACGTGTGTTTACCAATGATGTTAGAAAGGTCAGGGGGATGATACATGTGGATGCTCTCAGCATGGCTCACATCCAGCAAGGTGGAGTTTTTTATGTGACTTTGGAGACCCAGCAGCTCCTCCTTAATGGGAAAAGAAGTCAATTTTTCCACTGTGAAGAGAAATTATAATAATGAATTAGAATGATATAAACTTTTATTCTGGTGGTGGATTAAAAAAAAAATGCTCACACACCATAGCTCTCTCTTCTGAAGATCTCTGGGGAGGGAAGGCTGCTGGAAGTTGTAGAGGTAGAGTGACAGCCTTCATCATCATCATCATCATCATCAGAGCTGAAAGTTGTGTCTGACTCCATGCTAGAAGATGTAATGCTTTCCAGAGTCATGTTTTGCTCGCTAACTGGTATTTCACCACCTCTGATAGCATCTGGCTTAGCTCGGTAGCCAGATTTTCCATTGGCTGGCATGGCAGGCAAGACAGCTTTGTCACTGGGGTTTTCAGTAAATGCAGGGCTTCTCATGCACAACACAGATTTGCAGTGGACAGGCGTAAAATATGTCTGTGTGTGTAAAGGATAAGCCTGGATGAGGGGTGTAAAACAAAACAAAAAAATTAGAAACCTTGAATCAAACAACTTGAAATTCAATTTCTAGCATCCCGGAAAGACAAAGGAGCGATTGAGTGTTTTGTTGTGGTTGTTGTTGTTGTTGTAGCTATTAATGCCCCTTACCCTAATGCCCTTTATCCAGCATACCCGTTGAGAGATTGTGTCTTAAGCAGATCAATTTTAATATAATTATTATTACTATTATTATGAAGAGAAGAGTAATCAAAGTGTGTTATCAATACTGAGAAATATCTCCCTAGTAGTCAGAATACTCACTAACGCTGTGGGGGTTGGATTGACTGTAGGGACATTCATCTCCTCCACCTCCGGTTCCTCTGGTAATGCTTCGTATTGTTTGATGGGCAGAAGTCTCCTGTACTCTGAAAGTGTTGAAGAAGAAATGTAAAGACTGCAGTCTGTAGGCTGTAAAATAGGCAGGCATATTGATACATTTCTCATGTAGGTTGACAGAATTAAGTTGTTTAGTTAAACACTAAAATGAGAAACATAGCTAGGCCTAAATAAATGCTGACTGAGTGATTGGTAACTTATTTTAAAATGAAATTGCCTAGGCCCTACCTGCATTTATAAGTGTAATTGAGCACAGAAACCCATAAACTGTATCACTTATGTTTGGGAAACTTTTGTGCAAATTATTATTTATATATATAAAAAAAGAAGCTAATCTTCAATCTACGTTAATGAAAGCTGTGTGTGTAAGGATGTTTATTTCTTACGGTTTTGTCTGCTCAGTGCTGGTTTCACTGGGGTATCTCCTTTGTTAGGTAGCGTTAATCTACTTTTACGACGGAGTACTCGATACTTGCGTCGATCCATTTCCGAATAAAACTGACGTCCAGACTACGGTCGACGATTTGTACAAAACTTTCTCTCTGTCTAAAGACTATATTTCAACGTTTGAGGAATTGTTGCTAACAAATGTATTTAACTGTCTAGTATTAGCCTAGCTACTTTGTAAATTGAGAAACTGTTTACTGAGACAGTTAATATCCGACGGATTTTTTTCTCTCCGTTCTCTCTGCGGT
The DNA here is from genome assembly GCF_013103735.1 of Etheostoma cragini. Taxonomy (NCBI): domain Eukaryota; kingdom Metazoa; phylum Chordata; class Actinopteri; order Perciformes; family Percidae; genus Etheostoma; species Etheostoma cragini. Next base: position 18,905,358 of record NC_048419.1, on the reverse strand, counting down.
GCTTAGCAACCGAGCACACCTGTAGAGTCAACCGGCTGCTGATGACGATTTAAATCCGTGTTAAAAGCAACAGCCACCCTCAGCTACCTCTTATTTTGAAAGTCTTCTACTGAGTTATGATTACAAACAACATTATTAAGGGGAAAGATTAGCTTTCTGTTATGCAGTGGCGAAAAGTAACATAGTTGGCCTACATTTAGCATACTCAAAAGCTATTAATGAACTAGCTTACTTTGAATTTTCCATACCTTTTTTTTAATCCCATATGAAGAGGTGAGTCCTGTGTAATGGACTATATTTAGGTGTTCAATTTTAGTCGTTAGGTCACCTTTCAAGTCATTTAGAAAAATTTTTTTTTTCCATAAAAATATTTATTAAAAAAATATATAAAGAGTTGTGTCTTGTATGTCCAGTGCAATGATACATTTTGGTAGTCACAGGCAGCATACCATTACTCTACATGGAATCTGAGAGACGAAATATGAATGAATTTTCCATGAAAATAAAATCCCATATGAAGAGGTGTGTCCTGTGTAGTGGGTCAAATTTCATGTAAGTTATTAAAAAAAATACAAAAATCCCAAATCTTTCATTTAAAGAAAATCCCATATAAAGAGGTAAGTCCTATTTGACCATGATACATTTCGGTATTCACTTTAAATCGCTGGGTCAGTAACTTCAAAAGCAACCAAAAAACTGCCGTTGTTTTCAATTAATTTATTTAGCCCATATGTAAAATAAAGAAATTACACATTACTAATAAAAGTATGTGTGCTATATGATACAAATAAAGTTTACTTTGTTTTGTCATTATGTTTAATTACATTGGCAAGTCAACATGAAGGTATTGAAAAAACATTGTTTTTGTGTTATTCAAAAAGTAATGGATCGATGGATCCATAACAACACCGCACAGTCTTTTAACTCTATCACATTTATTTGACAACTTGAGTTCCACAGTAGCCTACATTCAGCTGATAATACTTGCATACTTTTACTTAAGGATGATTTTAAATGCAAAACTTTACTTAAAGGAGTATGTTTTACATTTGTAATGTTTTGGGGCAGCTGGGCCTTGGTGGTAAATGTTCTGTTTTGGTGCTGCTGGGCCTTGGTGGTAAATGTTCTGTGTGAAAGATCTAAACACTGGGTTGGTATCTCTGGGAGCACCCTGGACTCCTCTTATGTTTCAGATGAATGTCTTTCTGTTTCTCCTGGTCTCCATTTCTCTAAAACTGCTGCCATTTCTTGTGGGGTGCCTGAGGGCTCTGCGTTAGGTCTGATTTTATTTAGGTTGTATGTGTTTCCCCAAGGCTACATTATTTGGCAATTCGTTGATATCTGTTGTCATTTCTATGCTGATTACATCCAGCTGTATGTTTCTTTTAATGCGGCAGAGATTAACAAAGTGTCACTACTGCTTAAATGTTTGTCTTCCATTAAGGACAGGATGACGAACATTTTCTTGCAGTTTAATGAAGTTAAGCCCGACTTCCTTAATGTTGCTCAGGATATTACAGCCTCCAAGGTTGGTCAGCCTTTGGGGTCCATTTCTTCAGCTGTACAGTCCAAACTCCGAAATCTTGGTGTTATATTTGATATTCTTGACCAACATATCAAATCACTAACCTGCACATGTTTTGTCCAACTGAGAAACATTGCTAAACTTAGAGCTGTGGTCTATCAATGTGAACTTGAGATGCTCATTCATGGTTTTATATCATCCCGGGTTGATTACTGCCAATCTGTTTTCAACTGTCTCAACAAGTCTTTTCAGGACCGCCTACAATTGGTCCAGAAATCTGCTGCAATGTTGGTGACCTTCTAACTAGGGACTACTGGTGTTCCCACACACTCATTTAAAAAACTTGTTAAAAGGTTCCTTTGAAGTGGTAGCTCCGACTCTGTGGAAAACCATTCCTGTGAACTTACGTTCTGCAGTCTCGGTTGACGCTTTTAGAAAGCAGCTGAAGACACACTTGTTTCTACTCCTTTTTGTCTCATGTTTGTAATTTGGGGTTTTTAGTCTTTTAATCTTTTACCTTTATTGGTATTGTATTTGTTTTTGCTTTTTCATTTTCTGTTTTGGATCCTACTGCATTTTAACAAATGTTTATTGTGTCAAAAACTGTGTCTGTAAAAGGTGCTATATCAAATAAATGTATTATTATTATTATTACTACGTGTTGGTACTTCAGAAAAGGATCTGAGTAGCATCGCAAAATAAAAGCTATATGCCAATAGCATTGAATACACCATCAAAAAAGAACCAAGACACCAGTTTAAAATCATTCCATAATATCTTTATTTCTTTGACCTTGTTTTCCACCCTCCCTAATCCCAATTGCTGCACTCAATCATTACAAGGATATGGTGCTGATTCCATTTTACAGCAGAATAGATAAATAAATAAGTACAATTCATCTCACTACACGCAAAAAGAGAGAAAGAAATCCATTCAAACCAATGATTTAATAAATATGCTTACGTCTAGCTGTCCTCATTTATGTACATCCACACTGTTTATGCTTTGGGACGGTAAACAACTTAAAAAGCCTATACATTACTTCTATGTGTAAACCCTCCAAAAAATTTTTTATTTTGTTGAAAAGTTAGTGGTTTTTCTATTTTCCTCCAGTGAGTGGAATTCATCAGCTTTGCCTACATTACAAAGCCTTGCACTAGCAGCAGTGGCTGTGGGCAGCTGCATACAACCTGCTTTAAATGGCCACAAAGAAAATCTCATCTCCAAGTCAGTCAGACGCTAACGGTGCCAGCCTTGCAGGGCAAACTGCATGCATTGCCCTGAGCCCTGGTTTTGCATTATCTTTTTTCCTTTTACCTGACATACTATTTGTGCAAAGATGGACGTAAAGAAAGTTGTGATTGAACTGACTTGTGAACCTTGATTGTTACAGTGGGCCAGTCCTTTACATAAACAAGGAGATTGCATGCTAACTGCTGATCACAGCCATGTAGAGGGGACTTAACGAATGACTTTGGATGTGGCTCAAACATTGAGATGCTCTACATGGAGCAGACAGCAATGATTTGTAAGGCAGGAGCTGCTACTGTCTTTACCTTGTTATCTTGATTCTGACCACAAACATGAGGGTGTGGTTTTGGTCAAATTGCACAAGGTCTGATCTTTGTTGTGTCAGGTCAGGGGAAATGTATCAGGCCCTGCTGAGCGGCACTGCTGACAGCAGCTTGTTTGTTTAAAGAAAAATCTACTGTTTTCTACTAAGGATAAGGTCCATTACTGTTCTACAAGTTGTCAGCAAGACATCTCCTTGAGCTACACTATACACAAAGACATCCTGCTTGCTGTCGTCAACTGTGGCTTTAGGTTGTGATTGGCTGGTGGGTTTAAACTGATGGAGAAGAGAGGAGAAGCAGATTGATGGACAGTAGGAATGGATTGCTCCACATGAAATGTTCATGAACAGAGCATTTCATGGTTTGTTTGGGTGGATAGTAGGTGGCAATACGTGGAAGAATTAACATGCCTAAATTAAAACAAATCAAACAAAGTAATACAGTAAATTGAAATACTTTATATACTGTAAGTATTTGCTTTTTCTGTAAGCACAATTAATTTGCCAAAATTGTGTCATAATGATCTGTCTATGCTGCCTTGTGCTGGACAACACTGAAATGCACCACGTTGTTTTGTGGTGTTTTTGATGTGACAGAAAATTCATTGTCACAATAAAAACAATTCAGTTAACAGACTTGAAGCTAATTTCTCTTTTTAACTTATGTTTTTGTGTAATTATGATACAGTCAATGCGTTCCTAAAATGGAAAAACATAACTACATGTTTTGCATTTCATTTAATTTCTTTGTACTTAAGCATTTTAAATCTTCCATGGAAGGGGGATGTTTCTCCAAAGCATGTTAAGCCAAAGATGTCACATCTTTGTCCCACTGCAGGTCAATGGTCAAAGCAGGCCTTAGTTTTTAGATGCTTGAAGGAAAATGAGGTCTGCCGGCCTTCACATGGAGATGCTGCTGTAGAGTTGGTCAATCTTCTCCTTGAAGAACTCCTTCAGCTCTGGTCTCTTAGCCTTAAGTGTCGGAGTCAGGAGGCCGTTTACAATGGAGAACATCTCGTTGTGGATGTAGATGTTTTTCACCTTTAAATGGAAAATGGGAAAGAATAGAAAAGACGTTGAATGAGACCAAGATTTCGTGAGACAAGACAAGAACCCTGGGTTGTGTAATTTAGGCAATATTACTATTATTAATATAATTATAGGTCTTAGCATAAGTACTGTAATATTCAGTATTTTTAAGCTAAACCTTGGCTTATCCAAGGGAACAAGCACCTAGGCAAATAACTGACTTCAGCTTTATTTGTTTTAAGAAATAAAAATATAAATGTAAAAAATCAATGCCAACTGAAGAAATGTATTCTGTATCTTTAAGAACAAGGGTTTTTTACATGTATTTTAAAGATAAGAAATCAAATACTGCCACAACAAAAAGCAGAGCGAACCGTTTTTGCCTCAAACACAAACACATAACTTCCTGCCCACCTGCTCAAAAGAGTGAAGCCCACTGGCCTTGCCCAGATGCACCAGATCTTTAAGGATTGCCTTCTTTAATTCCTGTTGTTAAAAAAATCAAATTAATTTCCATAGAATTATTTATTAATTTTAGCCTCTATTATTAACAGCATTTGAGAAGCATGCCACCTACCGTGTTTTTACAGAGGTCCTTGTAGGTGCCTATTATGCCTTTTTTCTTGGCCCATTCTGGCATGACTTCGGGGTCAGGAACCACAATTCCCACCAAACAGGACTTTGGACAGGACAAGAGCAAACCCAATTGAAAAGTCAAAAGATGTGTACTAAATCATCTTGACAATTAGCACAAGACAGATGATTGTGTATTATATTTGTCCTGATTTGAAATGGAGTACCATAGGTCAAACATACTCCCAGGCCCTGGCTCTTAGGAGCCACTAATTGAATTTGCGCTTTGGAAAGCTTAACGTGTACAGCTAAGAATAAGATTAATTAAGGTCTATCCACCATTAAGACAATGTTTGTTTGTTTTAGTATTCTCACCTGCAGGCTATCTCCATGAACATAGAGCTGTGCCACCGGTTCGCTTCTAATGTAGATGTTCTCGATCTTCTCAGGGGAGATGTACTCGCCCTGCGCCAACTTGAAGATGTGCTTCTTCCTGTCAATGATCTTTAGTGTGCCATTCTACAGGACAGGAGAATAAATGACAAAATGATAAATCCTGGGATGTACTCATGTAAAAATAAAGCATTCATTAAATCAAATGCCGTGCAAAATAATATACATTATTTTGATGCCTAAATAATCTTTAGTCTGATGTAAGTGTTACTGTATGTACATACAGGCAACCATTTGCCGATGTCTCCGGTGTGAAGCCAGCTGTCTGCGTCCAGCGTCTCGGCCGTCCTCTCTGGGTCTTTGAGGTACCCCTTGAACACGTTTGGTCCCTTCACACAAACCTAGATGGTAGATTAGAAGAGTGGAAAAGAATCGAGGTCAGAGGTGAAATATAAAAAAAACTTTTCTGATGTAGTAAAACATTTTTGAAATGTTATTGTTTTACACACCTCGTATCTTTGGACTTGTTATCTTGGCATGTTAAGATATATGAGTATATAAAACAGCATTGTAAAATTTTAAACAAGCTAACAGTTAGCCCTCTGATGTGTGGAAATCATGATGAAGACACACACACACACACACACACACACACACACACACACACACACACACACACACACACAGTGTGTATGTTTCTTTCCTTCAAAATCATGTTCCTTACCTCTCCCTCTCCCTTAGCGGCAAAGTAGTTCTTGTCAGGTACATCAACCAGTTTAATGAGGTTACATGGCAGTGGGGCCCCAACGTGACCTATTAACAGGGTCAAAACAAACAAAACAATTAAAAACTCACCAAAATAACCTTTTTGAATTTCTTTTAGAGAAAAAAATCGACTGTCTGATTCCCCCACATGCAACCATTGTTGCAGCTAACACTGTCCACTATCAAATGAATTTCCTAAAGAAAATAACAAACAACCTTTTATAATTATACACTGTACTCTAAGCTCAACAATAAGCACAATTGATGTGTGAAATGTGTGAGGAAGAGAGATCATTTTCACTCAAAAAAAAACTCATATTATTTAACAGTAATACAAATATTTCCTGTAATATCAGAACGGAACAGTAGGGGGGGGTGATAGACCACATTTGGATGTTAGTCATAGCTGTTCTTTTTCAATGCTGCAAACCCCAGAACAGGTTGAAGGTTTTGGCTGATATGCATGATGCAAGTTATATTGTGCCATTTTTCCTACAGTTCAAGGGTCAAGGCAACTAATAGTACCATTAAATGAGGATATCTTTTTCATAAACTGACTTTTGAAGTACTGATGTAGGTTTACTTCTACTCCAGTTAAATATGAGTAAGCAAACAGTATCTGGCCTCAAGTAAGAAATCAAAGTACTCTTTTAATGTTTCTGGCAGCACCATTAAAGCATTACATCCAGAGCGCTGTGATTGGTTTGAGACAGCATATTTCTTCCCCTGGGCCAGAATGTTACCTCTTGTAGCCAGACCATACTTCTGGGCTGACACAAAAAACAAATTCATACAAGACGACACTGTCTGCTTAATGCTCTAAAGATCAAAGGTCATGATTGGGAATCTTTCTTATGGTTCTGCCATAACAATACAGTTAAGCAACTTTTAAGTTATTTTCTTCAATTAGTTTTACTAAAGCTGTCCTTTTCTAATTGCAAGGTCATACATTGTCATTACCTTTACAAACTAGAGACCCCAGGCTTCTTAAAGACAACACATATTAGCCGGTGAGTTGACTTAACTTCTGTTAAATTGTTTACCGTGTGCATTATGCAGACAATGACTTTCAAGATAACTAAAATCCTCACTCAACACCTTTGTCTCCACCTTCCCGTCAGCCATTAAGTAGATTTATTTGGGGAATTTAATAAGATTAAAATACTCAATATGGTTTACCTACTGACCCTACTCTATATAAAAACTAGTGTAGTGATGTTATGTTCACCAGGCTCTGAATAATACAGCAATAAGCTGTGTGGTGATTTTGATGTAGTGCTGTTACTATTCATGTTGTGTGCAAGCAGTTAGAAAAGTGCCTGGGAAAAAAGGTGAAGGTATGTATTAGGTTTGGCATGAAGTTAGGATAGGCAGATTTACAGTAATCTAAAATGTATAGTACATCTTATGTAAGAAACAAAGGTGACGTATTAAAATGCATGGGCTTATTTTGCTGTAGCTAAAATCTTTTATATGATGACTTCAAAAGTTTCAGTTGGTTACTTTTATAAATAAATGTTTTCATTGATTTTGTGCTGAAACTCTCACTATATCCTAGACTTAGACTTAGACTTAGACTTAGACTTAGACTTCTCTTTATTGATCCTTTGGGATGACTCCCGCAGGAAATTGAAAGTTCCAGCAGCAGTTTTAGCAAGAACAAAGAAATAAAAAATAGATAAAAAGACAGTATGAAGACAACAAAAATACCAATAAAAAATAATAACAACAATTAGAATATTCGTCAAGTAAACAAAGAAAGACCATAAATTATAATTAAAGTTAAAGTGTCAGTGTCCTGACATCAATACACAAGGCAGATAATCTGTGAAAAAAAACAAATGATCACGCTTAGTCCTCCTAACTCCATTTACAAGGTTCCAGGCAAAAAGTAGGCAATGCAGTGACAGAATCTTCATCCATATTTGGCTGCCTAGTTTGATATTCGAGTCATCAAGAGCAGCAATGGAAACTGCCTGAGAGACTCCTTTGATCTGATTGAGTGTTTTCCGTCAAGAGCGGTTGAATCTTGCAACATTTTTAGGAGTCCTAGTTGTAGGCCTGTTTTTTTCACAGATTTTCTGTCTCATGATGTAAGGATATGGTGACAGTTTCAGAAACAATAACAAAAACTTATTTTTATGGAAGTTGCAGACTGCAGCTTTGATCAGACAACTATAACAAAGGCTAATAAATAAACAGATTTAAGTCTAAATAACTTGATAAAGTTCCCCTGGAAATTTCATCAATGCCAATACAAAAATGCAGGCGCATAAAGGGTAAATATGTACAGGCAGTTATGATAGCTACTTGTTTTTTACAGGCTTGTTGATGTAGGCAATCACCCAAGCACGCATTATGACTATAAATAATGTTGCCAAACCACTTTCTTCTCTTCTAGGCCTCTCCTTTTTTCCTTTCTCAATCAACTTTACAGCCGCCCCCTCACTCATGCCCTGCTTTATTTCCATTGAGTATAATCAAAAGGACGTTCACTTGGAGCAAAACTGATAAGGCCTGATGGTTTGAGTAATTACATCATTATCTGAACAATTTCACCAAAAACATTTTTAATAGCAGGAGGATTCAGGGATCAGCAGTTCACTTATCAGGTTTACAGACACAGCAATCTTAACTAAACACTGTCACAGCATGGGAATAATATATTTGTTAAAATGATGACTCAACAACGTCACGTTTAGACCTTTATACAGAGCCTCTAGTCTAGTAAACAAGTTCAGTGAGTCTGGCAAAGATAAAGGTTTGTCTTTCATTTCAAGACCTGTTACATAAATGCTCACCTGGGGTCCAGTCTCCAGGTGTGGTAAAGGTGCAGCCAGCTGTGCACTCTGTCTGGCCGTATGCTTCGTACACCTACACACAGACAAAGGCAATGTTAAGAGGGTTGTGTAAGGGATTTGAGTGAATCCACATGTATTTCAATGTATGTGTGTATGCATGTTCTGTATGGTGGTATCATTCTGAGGACCAGTTTGAGTTTTAGGCCTTGACAGTGGGGACATTTTGTCGGGTCCTCACTTATTTAAAGGGTTTAAAGGGTTTATTCCTTGTTTTGGGCTATGGTTAGAACTAGGCATTGGTTAAGGTAAGGGTTTAGGTTTGGGTTAAGCATGTGGTTGTTATTGCTAGGGCCTCCAGCATTCATTATATGAATGTTTGTGTGTGTCTGACCTGGCATCCCAGGGCTGCTCTGAGAAATCCCAGGACAGCAGGCGAGGTGGGAGCCGCCCCTGTTATAATCATCCTCAGTCTTCCTCCGAGGCTGGCCTGCACAGAGAGGAAACCATTAGTATCTAAAGGTCTTCATTTTCAATTTTTCTTTAAATAATATTAATACCAAAACAAATCATAAATGTATTGTTTGTACTGAATAAAAAAGGGCTTTCAAGGCCATGGAAATCTGTCTTTGCCAACATGAACATACATTTATCTGCCAAATGAATTGAATAATTCTTTGGTATTTTACCTTTCTGGTTTTCTTTTTTCTTCTTGCTAACTGGGTTGAAGTTTATTGGGCTTGGTAGGTAACATGAGATTGTGTATTTCTGAGCTCTAATCAGGATTTCAAACCTGAATCTGAATCAGTTGGTAGGCATTTTGGTCACTATCAATGAGATCTAAAATCTAAAACCCACACCCATGCAGTTCCAATGAAGCAGGTTAGCTGGTTTGGGGGTATTACACTTTTAATAAAAATTAAGAGAACTAGAAATCAGAGCTGGTGGCATTCAACTGCCCACCTTCATCATACAGTAATTCACTTCCACAAATTCTCCAGTTATCTCTTTCCAAAATGCCCTGAGCATACGGAAGTATATGTTGTTTTTAGTGATGTTACAGGATATCACCAGCTCATGTAACAGAAGTCCATAGTAGCACATTTAGCTCTGGGAGAGTAAACACTATTTACCTGAATTTTACTGAAGAAGATTTTGTCCCATAAGCTGTCACTGCGAATGATCCCGCTGCTTACTTCAGCACCTTTTCTTTTGGCAGCAAAGTTGAGCAGCCAGCGCTTCAATGGGCTGTTAGCCTGGCTGAAGATCTGCAAAGGAGACAAAGACAACATACAACTTTGTTTGGTTGGGGACAGGCGCGTCTTATTTCATGAACCTTTAAAAACGTGTACATTTATTCATGCAAATTGCCCCAAAAATGAGCAGGAAGCAGGTAACACCACAATAAGTGCAAGAACAACACTTTCATTCCTTCTCCCATATTATAAATGTACAAATTCTCTCTTAGAGGTTTTTGTTACATCATGTGAATTTCGGAAGAAACTGGACTTCAAATGCATTAGACATGGTTGAAAACCAACATTTCATTCTACCTAAATCCCAACTACAGTACTGGATGACAACTATCTTAACATGAGTCAAAACAGTAGTGGTGACCAATTTCATTTGACCGATTTCCAGACAATACCCATTTTTACAGCAGTTTTTTGGCAGAGAAACTCCCACTGAACTATAACGACTAATTGCTTAGTTGCCAGCACAACATCCAAACACCCTAAAAAAACTTTTCTTTATCCGTTCATCTCACCTTGTCGTACATGCGGTTGAGCAGCCGAGGCACCACAGGGAAAATGGTGGGCCGCAGGGCTTTCATGTCATCTGGGAGGAGACGGATGTCGCCTTGATAGAACCCGATTCGTCCTCCATGGCAGTACACCACAGACTGCAGAGACGGACACAAATAGTGGGGCTAACGTCACTAGCTGTGAGGTATCTTCTACAGACAAAATCTCAACACTGACACGGGTAAAATAATTTAAGGTTTTAGATAAAACTAAGTTGATAGAAATTCCGTAATCTTTATTCAAATAGCACAGCGAGAATACAAAGTACAATATTTCAAACTGAAATTGAGTAAAGTAGAATAAGAAGTTAGCATAATAGGAAAATATCAGAGTAAAGTACAAGTATCACATGTCAAGACTCAATAATGCAGAAATCAGGAAATGACCAACCAAGAAACCAAGAAAACCGATGTGTATGCATATTTTTCTTGGAGTCGGTTGATGCAAATTGTGTGGAAATGCAAAAGATATTTCAAATGAAAATTACTGTGTTAAGTAGGCCTGATCTTCCAAGTGTTTTTTTCCCCCAACACACACACACACACACACACACACACACACACACACACACACACACACACACACACACACACACACACACACACACACACACACACACACACACACACACACACACACACACACACACACACAACCTTTTCCAGATAATTTGCAGGTTTCAACTTACACAGACAGAATATGGACTAGAATAAGGATTAACTCAGCACACAACCTTTGTTGTCTAGTGGCAGTAAAAACATGCACCTTTTATGACCCTGTTCCTGTTTCTGCAGGCCATCTGAGGACACAGCGAAGTTGAAGGTACAACCTCTTTTTGGCCTTTGTTTGAGAGATCAGTGGCTGGCCTATCAGAAATGGAGAGGTGTTTTTGTGTATGTGTAAGAGAGACTGTGCGGTCTGATGTGCTGCTCTCTGGGGAAGTAAGATGGTTTCATGAGTCTTAAGCCACTGACAATTCTGCTTGTGTGTTGCAGGCAAACAAACCAGGCAGGTTCAACTTGGCTGTGTAATACACACATGACACTTTTCTCTCACACACACCCACACACACACACACACACACACACACACACACACACACACACACACACACACACACACACACACACACACACACACACACACACACACACACACACACACACACACACACACACACACACACACACACACACACACACACACACACACACACACACACACACACACACACACACACACACACACGCAGAACTAATTAAAATAGCACTCGCTAGCTAAACACACTACCAATGCATCTGGGTATGATGATAAGAAACTAAAACAGGAAAAGCTAGAATGCACTGTATGGTTGTTAACAGATCTGAGGTTTCCTGTGGGACTTCATGTGACAGGGTTTTGTTGTTGATGTGTCTTTGTAAGCCAACATATGACAGGTGACTAAGCAGACACAAACACCAAGGGCCCCTGATATAGTCTGATGCAACTGTTACTGATCAAATTTTCTTTGTTTGTTGTTATCTTGTTTCCTAATTTCTTACACGCTGAGTAAAATGCAACTGAGCTTAACTCAGCTACATGTGTGGAGGAGAAACCTGATGTGTTGGACATGTAAACGCTAAACCGAGTTTCTAGTTAGAGCAAGTGTATGATAAAAAAGACATCAGTCTAAGAAGGAATCCCTTTGGCAAAAGTGCTGTATGATAACGTAGTTCCTTACAGCTTTGCTTTTACGGCAGCACTACTAAAATCTAGAAAGTGGTTTTCTACAGTTGAAAAGTGGAAGTCAGGCACTGTAAGGACAAATGGTGCATTCTTCTATTACTGTGCCCGTCAGTCCAAATGATCCAAACAAAAAACTGAACAGCACAAATACACATCTGTATGCCAGCTTTGGCTTAAAAATATGGTAGATGGTAAAGTAAAAGATACATGTGATTACTGATCAGCTGCAGGTAAACACAGGTTTAAAAGTAAACGTGCAAATGTGCAAATAGAATCTCCTTCCTTAACCTGATTTCTTTCAATAATGTTGTTTCCTGTGTGCATATAAGAGTATACTGTGATATTATTGGCAGATACCTGTGTGTGTGTCTGTGTGTGTGTGTATGTGTGTGTTTGTGTGTGTGTGCGCGCGCCCGTGCAAGCTTCAGTAAGATAGGTAATGATGCAGCTTAAACACTAGTGGCTGTAAAAGGCAGGTATGGCCGTCATCATTAGAGTTGGAAAACTAAACCAAAGGAAAAGGGAAAGAAAAACAGAGCCTCTCCCTACCTCCCACTCCTTGTCCTTCCCACACATTAAACAGTTTCACATGAATGCCTATAAAGTCACAGATCCTTCCTCTGCCCCCACCACACTCCAAGCATCCGATTGCATAACCATCTCAATCCTGTGGTCAAGGATCTCAGTTCAGCCCGTTTACCTCAATGAGCCTCTCGAACATGTGAGCCAGTGGCAGGAAGGAAATGAGGCAATCATCTTGGTTGGGAAAAATGACTTTCTGCAGTAGTCAGAAGAAAGGAAACAATTAGGTTTAAAAGGATCTTGCAACACGACAACTGTCATAGAAGTTATGGGGGAAAATAAAAAAAAAGTGAAACCAGACTGATACTGAACCAGACTCTTAGCAAAGTCAGACATCATAATTACATCTTGATTGACTGGTGGGTGTCTGGGGTATTGCTATGAAAGATTTCCTAAGAAAAGGACAAAAAAAGAAAACATAGTCACTCACGTCTGTTACTTTGAGGAAGCCTGAGAAATCTGCCACCACGTTCCCGTGGGTAAGCATAACTCCTTTTGGGTTTCCTGTGTAAGCAGACAGAAAACACACACCCACACCAACATTAATGAAATGAAATTCCCTTCACCTGGCCAAGGATCATGCAGTCATCCAAAGAATCAGACAATGAAAGACAAACTGGGTTTTGCGGAATGATCCTCTGAATTGTAATTGCCATTTAAGAAAGATTTGGGACAAAAAAAAGGATCATCATATCCTTGAGCTGTTAAATAGTGGACAATCAGGCATGAAACGCAAAGCAGAGATATACTGTAGTCTAATGGCCATATAAATATGTAACATAATTTAAGTTAATTTAACAGAGTGAATTTTTCCGAAGGGAGACAGTGATCTCTTTGAAATGTTTCACCCTCAAGTAATCTTTTCTTATCTGCACACTTTAATACCTACACTGATGGACAACAGCATGTGTGGTCTATGCACACACACGTACATAATGTGTATGTGCTGTATATCTGTTGAAAAGACTACTTTTTCAGTAGAATACATACCACTTTAAATTACTATTTCTCAATTAATTAATTTAAATTTGGGAATGTTGGTTGTCTCTCTTTATGTTCCTTTGCCTCTAAAATCTGTAACTACATGGTCAAAAACTATTTTACATACCAGACTGTGTTTCAAAGCCATGTGTCACCATTATTTCAAGTGGAAAAATTACAAATCTGTTACAGTATGTCACAATTTGAAACAGCTCTTTAGCCGTGAATAAAGAAACTCCCTAAATCACATTTTTCTTTTTTAATGTTTGGCAACTCCTACAACATCTAAAAGTGTCATGTTTCTCCCCAGTTACTGTAACGCCATCACATTGCTCAGTACTATCTACACACAAAGTAGTGATTGTGAAGCAATGACTCTTAAATAAAGTGTTCCTCTTTCCAGATGTATGCCACAGCAGTAAAAAAGCCGAAAAGATGTTGCAACAAAGACTGAGGGAATTCTCAGGAAATGGAGAGTGATGTGTGAAAACTTTAACCCCATGTTGGAGTGTTTGCATGTCTCTGTGAAAGCCAACAGGTGGCAGCGTTTTCAAAGGACTCTAGAGCTGTAGCTGGTGTATGACCTGCATTTGTTCCCTTGTCTGTGGTTATCGGATAAAAGACCTCCCAAAAAACAGTGTTGCTTCCTCACTCACATAAATGTGTTGTCATCTGGCATTTCAGGACAAAAAGGAATATGTGTGTATATATATTTAGAGTAAATGCTTGTCCTCCCGTCTCGCCTTCAAGTAGAGTAATAGTAACACATCTCGGTCCAAAAGTGATCATACTCAACAGCAAATATGTCTGTATACTGAATTTCAGACAGATGTTTGACATATCAAACAACATACTTATAAATTGAATTAATTCTTCTGATTAACAAGAGAGCCCCGATCTTCTATGCTTTAAATCATTTACGGTGTTTATTGCTGTGTAGTCCTGGACATTTAGCATTAACACAATAGTCTCCTGAACAAAAAAACTATGGCCTAAATATTAGGGTTGTGCCAATGGAAGATGTGATCACTGCATCGTGATGGTTGACCAGCATCATGATAGAGAGCCACTATCATGATGCCATGCCCCCCCCCCCCACCCTGTCAGACACACGCTAATCCCAGTGGACAGGAAATTGACAACTGTGTCGGTCTTAAACTAGGAAAGACACTTGGGTCGGGCTTTGTGCTGTGCTGCCCCTTAAGTGGAAGCTACTTCCCCCCCTTGTGTGCAACCTATTTTTTGTGATACAGTCTCTGTCTCTCCCTGTCAGTATAGTAGCTCGCTCTACCTGGACTAGTAACGTATCAGCATGCGGTAAGGTCATGCTCTACAACTCGGCACGGACACAGCGGTCTCGAGCGAGAGAGAAAAGGTGTTAACGTTGAAAGCTATCACACTTTCCTTTATCCCCTAATTGGACTAACTTTGTGGATGCCACTGTGTGCATGCATGTATAAGTAAGTCTGATGAAAATGTTATGTAGATTTATGTATGTACATTAGCAACAGTAGGCTAATTGACGAGGGTGCTATTTTATGTGTGAGCTAATATTGCACTGTTCATGTGTAGAGTTATGTTTCTGATTTGGCTGTGTTATACAGTGCAAAAATAACCGAGAATGTAGTTTTATCTTAGTAATGATGGTGTATTAGGTTATTACTGTCACTCTGTTAAAGACAAACGTTCTACTGTACTGTTACGAAGATCACGGAGATCTGATTGAGTCTAGACTTTACAGCACCCTAGTTAAGTGAAAGTAGGTAAAGTTGTAATTTACTGGCCCTACCAGTGAAAGCATGTAATACTGTCTATTTACAGAGGGCACTTAAATGTATGTCTGATTGTTTCTATGTTTACTGTTAGCCCATAGTAGAAGAACAAAATGTGAGGCTCCAAACACAGCAACAATCACAAATAATGCCTGTTATTTCCACAATTTATAAAATCCTACCTGTGGTTCCACTGGTGAAACAAACAATTGACAGGTCATCTGGCAACGGTGGCTGAGGAGACAGAACGGTATCGCTCAGAGCATGAGATTTCAATGTAACTTATAATGAGATGAACTTCTACATTTTTATAACTTTCTTGACAGCAACCTGCAAAAAATCTTGTCAAAGAGATTAAGGAATGTTGCATGTCTACATATTGTATTTAGAGTCATTAGCTCTGGCCCCTTTCTCTGCCATCGTACCAACAGTAGGACATCCAGAGTTAATGTGTACATTTCCAAAAATCTGTCATCAAAACTTTCTTGGAAGTGCATTCAATGCACTCACTAGTTATTTTCAACCGAGAGTAAATACTTGCTGAGTTGGCTAATACAAAGTAGCCAGCTTTCAGCAACACAGTATAATGAATTCGATATACATGTTTGAGTCTACAGCCATGCTAAAGGCTCTGAGAGGCTGCACTCAGGCACCGTGGTGCTTTGAGCTACATACCAAGAAGTAAGTAAGTCTAGAATATTTAGAAGTACTAAGACGTTTAGAAAGTAATATGCTCACCTTCTTAGTTTAGCCTGTTAGCATTCAAACTCTGTCCTAATTTGCATTAAGAATAAAATATGATGACAGAATGACCTGTGCGGCTTGCATTTCTAATAGTACAGTGCATCTCTCCTTGTTTGTAGTTGAATCTTGAATACGCTAGTACTTACTATAGGTTTTCTGTGATGCTCTTTGCCCAGAGCCTATAAGAAAAACAACATAAAAATAACTATTAGTAGTAGACTTGACACCTTTTAATACATAAATGACAGTACAATTATGTTATCAGACATATATTTAGTGTTTAATGCCATGCCTCTTTGAATATTGAGTGTCTTCTGAATTCTATCAGTAAACGTTCTTAACCAATCACAAAGGCCAAACATTTGTTGATGGAAATCAAACATGCTCAGAAAGCCATCTCTACAATCCCACTGCATTCGCTTACGCTTTGTTGTTGTGATTGTAAGTCAGTGTGAAGCAGCATTTGCAATAATTCCTCTCATTTGTTTTAAACCACCTGATAAACCAGATGAGCTGGCTGTCTATCACACTGGCACAGTCAAAGCACGTCCATTAAAGTTGGTCATCACAGAAAAATGACAGTTATGTACACATGTAATTGCCAGCTACTTCTTATTATTGAAAATGTTTCGGTTACAACGTAACCTTGGTTCACTGAGTGAAGAGACTATCTAGCACTCCAGGGCAAGGCTGCTTGGATACTGTTCCAATCAATGTAAATCAGTGAACCCTTGCACATCTGAGCCTTTTATGCCTGAGCATGGCCCGGATTGGTGTGTCTTAAAGTTATATCCCTGTCAACTGCCGCTGTGGGTCAGTCCCCAGTACATATGGTCCATGTAACTCTGTGGGGAGATCGTCTCAGTATGATAGACAGCAGAAGTTCAAACAGAAACGCTTTATTCTGACTCTATAACTACAACTTACAAACTTACAACCTACAAATGGTCAGGACTCAACCGGACAAACAGAGAGACAAACTGACAAAGGACAGAGAACCAGCAGGTGTAGAAATACACAAACCAATTAACAGAAAGACAAGGGAGTGGACAAGACCAACAAGACAATAATTGGGAACAGGTGAGAGCTAAAACAGAGGGAAACTAACAAGACAGGAAGTGCAGACCATGTAAGGGGATGGTAGAAGACAAAGATATATGACAGACAGGTAACCACAGAACACATGGGAAACAGCAACAAGCACAAAACACAACACAATATACAAAACGGCCACCAGAGTGCCACAAAGGCAGTCAGTCACAGCAGGCTCCTGACAAGAAATTTTCATCTAACCTAAACTGGCCTTTGTCATGACACTGCTGGGATCTGCTGGACCAGTTTTACATGTCTGTTTGCTGTGATTGTGCTAATGAAGCAGATACAGGCATGTAAAGAGAAGTGGGTTTACTGTAAATGTCCATCTCAGACAGAGAGGCACAACAACACATTAGTAAATTCTTTTGCACTCTGTGTGATTTTGTTCTCGGGAAATGCCACATATTCCAGATTCTGTAGCACCATAGAGGAGTAGATAAAGATCTCTTCTAACATGACTGACAAATGATTTATCTTCAAACATCAGTTTGTTTTGACTGGTTGTTGTTTTGTCTGGCAGTTCAGATTGAAAATGAAACTTCCGTGTCGCAACATGTTCCTTTATAAGAATACAAAACACATTTTGTTTGTATTTAGATGAAGCTATAGTGCTGCAAACCTTAAATAAATCTGATTAATGTAAAACTGATATGCATTAAACAAAAACACCAGAATATGGATGGTCAAATGACTATTTCTTAAATTACAGTAAATATCATTAAAGTGCAAGTACCGATGGTCTGGTCCTGCATGTCATACCTCTACTTCCTGTATGGCCTGCACGTGGACGCCACAGCTCTTTCCATGTTCCACGAGGGTGGACTCAAAGTCATCCATTAGGATAATTCTTCGCAGACCCGGAGTCTCCTTGCGCTCAACGTTTTCTAGAAGCACCTCAGCTTTCTCCACTTTGTCACAGATGACTGTGGAGATGTCAGCTGGAGTGGCACAAGCACACAAGAGCACATGCACCCTTGTGTGAATATCAACACAATAAAGAACCAAAAGGAACAAATCAAAACAAAAAGACACAGACGTGCAGTGGAGATTCAGCTGAAATTTGTGGTCAGTTCAGTACAAAACTAGGCCTGTATAAGCAGTGTTGATAAGGTTATTTAGCAGCAGACATCCATTTGCAGCAGTTATCAATTCCGGGGTGTTTCATTTTATTTTTCCAGGAAGGACCACACAGTGTATCATGGCTGAGCTGACAACAATGCTAAAGCTACCACTTCAGTTATTCCGTCAAAGAAGAGAAGACCTTTTCAGTCCCTCCCCCCTTTCCGCTAAAGCCTGAAACGGTCTCCTAAGCCCCTCTCCCACAAGGGAGAGCTGTGCACAACAGAGCGTTGGGAAACCTATCTGCAGCTCGTGCAAGGGGAAGGGAGGACGCTATGAAATGTGTGTGCATGAGCAGTGACTGACAAGCAGTTAGACCCCCCCGGCTCCGATTGGTGCATCTAAACAGGGAGCGGTGGATTTTTGCAAATTGCACTATAGGCTGTAGGTGGTGCCGGAGAAGTAGGATTATTTTTTTTAAAAGACCGGCTTCATGTAGTTCTACTTGAACATAGGGTCACTTCCAGCAAATATGACATAAAGTTAGTTTTATAAGGATTACTTACTGCACCTTTAACATCTTAACTCAAAACTTAGCAGAGCTAAAATAATTATCACTTCTGAATACTGTTGCATGTGTGTGTGTGTGTGTGTGTGTGTGTGTGTTATGTGTATGTTAGCATGGCTGCCAGTTAGTATTTGTACGTATAAGTAGTGTGTATGTGTGTGTTCTTACCAGTGTTAATGATGAATCGTATGGCGTCAGGGCCCAGTGTGTCATAAAGAGGAACCACCACCATGGAATAGGTGTAGCAAGCTAGCTCTGAAATAATCCACTAAAATCACACACATGTCAGGGGTCAAAGGTCAGGGATTATTAGGGTTCATTCATCATACTTGTAAATCAAAACATATTTGTGCTCCTATCATTGTTAGCCTACATTTATGTTCTAAATATGTAACAATACATTTACTTGTACAAAAAACGAGAGAGGATCTCTATGTGAAGAAACTAACAGAAGTGTGTACAGTTGCTGAGTGTGCTTGTGTTTATATTTGTGGCCTGTGTAGAGGAAACAGTCTGTAAAATGGTTTACATGCACTTCTCTGAGCCAACATACATACATACAGTAGAGCAAAGAGACCGTGAGAAACGGAGTCGATGAAACAGAGCGAGAGAGACAGCATGAAAAGCTAGGAAACAACCTTAGATTGAGACAAAGCGTGAAAGTCACCTCTGGCCTGTTCTGGGAGAACACTCCAATGAACTGGCTGGGGTTGGGCTGGCAGCCCTGGTGCAGAAGGCCTGAACCCAGATGCTCCGCCCGGGCCGTCACCTATGGAGTGGGAAGCAGAGAAAGCAGCTGATTGGACCAGATAGAACTTAAATGCTGAGCTGGTCTTCTAGTCTTCTTTTAACAACAAACATATTTTCACATCTTGCTTTTCAATTTTTGAGGAAACAGTTTAGAGATAGAAATGTTCCTAAGTGTCAGATGTTTGGAATTAGTTTAAAACTATTAATTAACTATTTAGCTAAATGAAGGGACTATCTTGCAAAGTAACATGATGTCATTGATAAATTTTGAGGATTGTGTGATTCACTTTTTTTATATGGCTTTTGGCATTGCTTAACTGGGATGATTTCTACATCACTGGTGAAATGAAACTGCCCTTCAACCATTTATCAAAAGATGTGATCTTTGACAGTTATATGATAATACTGTAACGCCAGTGTGGCTGGATAATGATCTGACAACACGACTTGTCAACTAGACAGGACTGTTTTCTCAATATACTTTTTCTAATAACTGTACCTACCTCCTATACCTCCATTCCCCATTGCCTCATGTGTTTTCTTGTGTGTTTTTTATCTATATTTAGCAGTGTTTGCAGACTGCAGTTCAGTGGACCTTCATGTCCGTGCCAGTGTTGGTTGCTAGGCAGATTTGGTGCAACAAAACCTCTGTGGTGCAGGTGCACAGGTTGCAACCGACACCTGAGTGTCACCTTACACATACTTAAATGGACTACATATGGTCGGATTATACCTTATCAAATCTCATTACAAAGCTGATGATATGTGATAATTTTTGACATTTCAATGATGTGTTCTTTACAGGAAATGCTTTTCATAAATATTAGATTTTTTTTACTGTAGCAAAGACATTTGATAATGTCTCCCAAAATAAGATTAAAAACGATTTTAAGATTCATAACTGTAAAAGCAATGTAAATTCAGCTTTATTACTAATATATATTGTCTGTGGTAGTTTCTGCATGCTAGACATCTCCTTAAGATTTCACTCTTAGTACCCATTGCACCTGTCATTGTTACAAGGAGATAAGATGTCCCCTGAATGGCACTAACCTCTTTGTAGGATATCCATTTGTAAGGCTGGTTAGGTAGCCGCGAGCCTAAGCAAGGTCCGTCACCTGTTGAACAAATAGAAAACCAAAGTGGTGTCGGAATAATATAATATAATATGTAAACTTATTATTTTCCTGGACAAAGCATTACATTTTAAAAGATGGTGGTCATTTTTAACAGATCAGGGTCAAACAAAACCTGTGAAACTATGAAATCTTCTTGTTTGTTTTCCTGGTAGGTAGTACAATTCTTCACTGGAGAGTAGGGGTGGTTGGAGTGCTAATAGGTAAGAATGTTTCTGCATTAGGAGTCAGTCACTTAGTTACTTATACTCCATGCGAGGCCTGACGATGTTAACGTTAGATTAATTTTACCACCACCATGAGAGATATGATTGGATTTTTAAATTGTCTTCAAGGAAATATGTGAAAAAAAGGTTTTGTTCATCACGTGTTTATGTATTTATGTGCTTGTCCTGTAGATCAAATAAATGTACATTCATTTGATAATATGGACAGAATACCCAGAAGAGGATGAAAGAATTGTAAGAGACATAAACATACAGAAAATGATTTTCCTCCATAACAGCCTACCCACCAGATATGTGAAGGCCTCTCTGGAAGACCTCGTACATGGTCCTGGCATCGTCATGGTAATGAGTCAGTAGCTTGGAGCTGTCGCCCATCATGGACCTGCGACCTCCATCTTCATGCTGTTGCAAAGAGAGAGAGAGAGCGAGAGACAGAGAGACAGAGAAACAGTGTGACACCATAAAGGTCAGTACCAAAATGAAAAACTAAGTTTGCCAACAAATAAACAAAACCCAAATGAGATCTAGCTGTGCTCCATCATAAAGACAATGTTAAATAGATACAACAGCATGAGGCAGAGTAAGAAAATAATTGTTTCCCTTGTTCTCTGAATGATAATCCATCTTTTTTGTCAGCTCACAACGGCAAATAAAAATAGCTGAGCTTACTCTGCTTTGTTCCCTGGTGTATCCATGGCTGATGCAACTCTGGGTGATTACTGAGTTCATTCACAAAAAGAAAAAGAATGCTTGAGGCAAAGTCCTTTTTTGTGTAAATGAGTCATTTTATGTTGAAAAAGATTTAGGAGCCTGGCATAAAATGAAACTCATGAGTGTGTTTGTGTGTTTTTGCATGCATGCATGCATGTGCTTGTCAGACAGACAGGCATCTCAATCTGTTTCATCATATTCTTCAAAGACCATGTCAGTTTTCCAAGAAAGGAAAATCTCAGAGGCACAAAAAGCATTTCAAAGGACTTTAACATTACATTGACTACAAATGCAGCTGGCCTCACCTGTCAGTGAGAAGGAACAGGGTTGTGGTGTGTGTGTGTGTGTGTTTGGTGTAGTCAGGATGTTGGTTAAACCAGGACAGAGTGGAATTGAGTGCACGTGTTTAGATGAAAGGTGTTAAGCGCGTTGCGCCAGTGCATGGAGCTCCCAGCGGGGCAGAGTAGTGGAGGTCTGTTGAGATCCACTGGATGACACCTTTCGCAACATCTAGGTAGACCTCCGCTGCTCCACGCACTGACGCCAAGGAAGAAAATCAAACACTTTTTTATCTAAATACACTGCCCACACAAAGATGACACAGAGTTGGTTTGGAATTGAAAAAACCTGCCTTTAACAACAAGTAAAGGTTATACATTAAGGTAAAAACACACATAACAGTATAAACACCACAGCGGGCTCAGCATTAGGGAGGTCAGTGTTCACATTAATTTAACACTGCAGCCCCTTCTTGTGACCGTCACTTTCTGACACACATATACAAGGTGTGTGTATTTGTGTTATATTTGAAATTGTCTTGTGTCCTTATCTTTTGTGTTTGTGTGTGTTTGGTGTAGTGGTCTTTACTCTAAGTATAAAAGTATAGAATTGAATGCAGAGGAGATAACCGTAGTGTCGGCAGGTCTATTTCTGGCTGTTGTCCCAACAAGCTCCACCATTCAGATGGTTAGTGCCATGCGCATGTAGCATGAAAGATTAACCCAGGGGATAAAACAAAACAGTCTGTCCTGCTTGTGAAGCATATTGCTGTTAGTGTATTCAACAATTGAATGAGTGTAATCGTAATTAAACTAAAACTGGAAAAGTGTGGGGCACAAAATTAAGAGTTTTGAGAAATCAAGTGCAAATTAACCACTTGGGTGTGCAAAAAGGTGTGAAGCATTTCAAGACAATTGACAGCAATTGTGAATGAGACCCTAAGATACTTATACAGACATTTGCATACATCTTTGCATGTGTGCTCCATCTTACCGGCACCTCCTCAGACTGGTGCAGCAGGCTGCAGGGTGGCTTGATGGGTCGGGGTCTGGTTGCAAACCAGTACGCCAGCACGGCAGTCAGAGCACCGATCCCCACCAATGTGGAGGTTGGCAGGGAGCTAAAAAACTGTCCCAGCTCATCCATCTCCGGTATCCTCAGGCCGCTCATCATTTCCTGGGCCTGCATCTTCTCCATCAGGGTGGAACTCAGCTCTGTATGATAGAAAGCATGATCTTTAACTTGTGATTTCAAAAATTATTTTGGCCCTTTTTTGTGTACAGTAATAGTAGCCAAATAGATAGCCAAAATCGGAATACCACTGTAATTAACCAGATATTTTTTACTGTAAGCCCTGCTGTAAGGCAGTGGTCGCTAGTGGCCACAGTACTTGTGATTGAAACACCTAGTATAAGACTGTGAGAGACCCGTAAGGTCCCAAAACACAGGATTTTAAACTTGGCACTAGAATTTGTGTATAGGAAGAAGCTAAGAGTAAAACTTGTACAGAGGAAACGGGTCTCCTGGGAGCACTACTTAGGGGGGCTGGTTATTAAACCCAAACCACAAACCTTTTTTCAAATCTTAACGAGTTGTTTTGGTGCCTAAACCTAATTGTCACATTGACGTTTCACAGTCACCTTTTTGTGGCTAAACAACCACGCTCACGACTGTCACAGTGACCTATACCTTTTATATGGCTAACTGTCATGTGACTCGTCGCACATTTTGTCGTAATTTTGTAAGATAACATTACTATCATAAATTGTTTTGTTGAAAGTTTTCATAGGATACCATATGAACCCGGTCATGAGAATGTGTTGACTATTTCTAAAACTTTAACATTTTAATTCAATTTGGAAGGGGTTATAAATCAATATCTGGTGGAATAAGTGTGATTTTCAAACACAGTTTATATGCATCTTGGCATGATCAGTCAATACCTAAACAAAAACCCATTAAGCTAAATGAGGTATTTAAATAATAGCTTTAAGGTCCGTGAAACAGCTGTTAGATATAGAAATAAAAAATGAAATAATAAATAGAAATAATCTGAAAATACATGAAGTGAGATTAGCTTTTCCAGGGACTGATTGCTTTATTTATTAAGATGCAAGCTGATGATATGTAAACCTACACAAAGCAACTAAGTCTAGATAGTAGTTTGACAGTTTCCAATTTGTCTGACCTGCATATTTTTGTTGTGCAAGAGGAAACCCACACATGCAATCTCCCTGTAGCGCTTTCTCATAAGCCTTAATCTTCACACAGTATTTAAAAAGCAGGTGGCATTTTGGGGGTTAAAAATAAGGTGCAGACTCAGACATTTACACACATACACACCAAACTAGACCCTCCTACATGTTTCTCAGGTTTAGGTTCAAACCACTTTGAGCAAGCCTTGTATTAGTGTTTTATACATGAGACCTCACCACTCCACCTAGGACCTAATTTATGGTTAAAAAAAACGCATGCACGCACAAACACACACATACGGTGTGAGAGGCATACTTTATCTGAGGGGGAGGCTCGCTGCAAAGCTGACTGGAGGGTTTCCTCCTCTCTCACGGGAAATGATCAGACAACGCCACCTGACTGAACCAATGGTGTCGGGGCACTGCTGCAGCTCACAGCCAATCAGAATCACTTCCCTGCTCTCTCTCTCTCTCTCTCTCTCTCTCTCTCTTTCCCTCACAAACACATGCACGCAACCACAACAGACAGTGAGGCTGATAAGTATAAATATCTGAGGCCGTGGGAACATTGACTTCCTTATTCATATGTTAATGTTTTGTAGAAGCATTATTTTCTTCACTCCTACTTTACTAAAGGGAAGCTGCATCATATGAACCTGGGGGAAGGCTGGTTCCAGGAAGCCAGATGCATGACTTTCAAATCCCCAAAAATGGGATGCAAGGCCAACATAAGAGACAAGATAAGTATTTTTGTCTCTCGAGATCAAGCGAAGGCAACGTATGAATGTGCTATAACAACAATTATCTAAACAGCCAGGGTTTTTGAAATACCAAGGTCATGAGTCTAGCTTATCATCTACCACACATCAAAAGTAAAGTGTAATTTCTTTACAGTTTTTATATGAGATGTTAACATTTTATTTATTCAGTTTGAATCTAAAATTATATAAGGGTAATCTGTTCTGACAATAAACTTGGATTCAAGAGCGCAAACCCTCTCACAGTTCTTAGACCTAACATGAAAGTATAATTAAAAGCCCTGTCTGCATTGGCAGGAAATAAATTATGGTGGGGAAATAATGAAACGTAAATATTATCCATGAAATGTTAGTTTTGAGTTGTAGAATTTAAACTCCCCTCATGGAGCTCAAAATGCCAGATTCCTCTAAAGATTGAAGTGTACATGACCAGATTGAGTTTAAAGAAATACTGAATCAGGCTGTAAACTATCAACCCAACCAGTTTTAAATAGGAGAATCCAAACCCCCTTGACTGGGTAAACCCTCTGCCCTGAAGCTCGGTCTGGAAACCTGCACGTTTCATTCTCCTGCTTCAGTTCACAATTTTTCGGGAACCAATCACAAACTGGCTTATCTACCTGGTGGGTTTAACACGATGACAATAGAGAAGCGACCAAGCAGCTTCTTATTTTGTGGCCACCGAACGCAACCGAAGCGCAGCAACCTGTTGATGCCGCTGTCGCTTCTATATCACCATTGTTGGTCTGATTGGTTGATGGACTTTCCAGTTGCGTACAGTCATTTGAACTAGCCCCGTTGGTCACGCCTCTTGTGCAGAGAAAATACAGAGAAGACTCCCCAGACCAACGCTCAATCTCAAATCTATTGAGCTTAGCTTGATCTGGTGATATCCAGGATACAAACCCCCCTCAAGTTACTAAAACCCTTTAAATCCCCATTAAAATGAGATGTCCTCAGTGTCTTCTATGGTTGTTAATGCACTGCTTGTTAATTGTTAAGAGCTGACTAATATCTGTTTTACGATATTTTAACACTCCTTTAAGAACTATGTGACAACTTTGCTTCCTGTACAGAACTACAATTGCGTGCCAGTGTAGTATAAATTATGTCAGATTAGGTACTTTAAATAGGTCTAAAGTTCAGCTAAATGTTTTGTTACATCCTGGAGGATAAGGGAAAAAGTGAAAATTGTATTTGAAGTTTAAAGTCAGAATTTTCAAATTCTTCGTCTTCAAAAAAAAATTCAAATGTGACACTAAACCTCTTCTGTAGACAACCACAAAATTGGTGTGAAAAAATGGATGTACAAAAATGGTATACTTTGCAGCCAGCACATCAGCAGTCATCTTTACTCATTTGTAAAGCAGCACTGACATGTGGTATCGCATCTACACATAATATAAGCTATTGCTCATCTTCTACACTACTTGAATTCAAGTCAGAAGCACAGTACCTTCACCTGCTTTATTGTACATTCCCTGACGCGGATTTCCCAAACTTCTACTTGGACTTAAATCCTTTTAATTCAACAAAACTCATGTTTCTGTTCAGATCAAAACTATCACCTGTAACTGAAAAACCACAGCATAACATATGCCTCTAACGTGACGACATGTATCGTGCCTTTAACACCACAGGCCTCTCTGCTTCTCTTTATTTTTTACTGCAGTGTTCTGATAGTTCCTCTTTTTCTGTCCCCGTTTTGTCAGTAGTTCCAGTAATGTTGATGGTTAATTCGAGAAGTTATGGGAAATGTTGAGTGTTATAGCAAATAACACAAACCACCTGATGATGTTTCTGAACTAAACAACACTTTTGTGTCAAAGTCAAAGTTAATTCTGGGATAATATGTTCCTCGCTTTTGAGTAGAGACGCCCACGGTGCGCAGCTGGAGTCTGTCCCAGAGTTAGACTTAATTACTGGCACAGCTTCATTTGTTTGGAATGTATTTTCTTGACAGAACATCTAGAAAGTAATGATAGAAATGTCAAACATGGAAATAAGTTAGTATATCAAACACGTATTTGATCATTTTAAATGAATAGTTTAAGATTTTGGGCTTATTCGCTTTTCTTTTAAGAGTTAAATTTGATTTAATTTGATATTGAGCCTTTGGGTTAAATATAGATCTGAAGTCAGTACAAGGTTAGCCTAGCTTAAAGAGGGGGTAACTGCTAGCCTGGCTCTGCCCAAATTTAAAAAATAAGCCAACCATAACTCTAAAGCTCACTGATTTACAAATAGTAGCTATCTTGTTTATTTAAATCATACAAGAACTAACATACACTTTATAACGTACTCTTTATTTTCCACATTACAGTACCTACATATCCTACATCTCATATTGTATTGTTCCATATTACAGTGGAACTGATGTATCTGAGCAGTTCTGACAGGAAGATCAATGACAAAGCACCAGCCAGGCTGCCAGCACAATATACACACAGACAAGATCATTTCCATGGCGGTTTCGTGCCAACAGGACATAAACAGCTGAACCGTGTTATAATAACAAAGAGACAAACCTCCCAGCCATCAGACAGAGGCCAATATCAACAAACCAAATCCACCATGTTGACCTCCTCAAAACCAGTAACCTGACCTGTTGTACAAATGTGGAGTGACTGAGGACTTCATTTCACAAGTGGCCTGATAATAAATATTGGATGAACTGCCTGATAATGAATGCATTTAATCATTACAATGATCACTTCTTAGAAGATGATTTTTAGGGTTATATGTTTCAAAGAAATATATTGAGTCATTGAGTTTTATAACCATAAGGTCATACTTTTTCTTAGATTAAAGCCAACTTGCCAAACACATTTTTTTCACACTGGCATATCTAACATGATCACCACTCATCTATGTTTTTACTATTATTATTACTATTTTACTGTCTTGTAAGTTGAACTTGAGGGTCCACAAAGGCGCCCATAAATAAAATGTATTATTGTTATATGCAGATATTCTTACAGAGACACATTGATTAACTAATGACTAAAGGACGCTCTAATATACGGTCATAATATCTCCGATACACCTGGTGTGATTGGGAGGAAACCTTACATTGTAAGTAAAGTTTAAAAAAAATTAAAACAATAACCAATACATCATTGGTCCAAATTGTGACATTGAGTATGTTGTTAATGATATGACACACAGTATATGATGCATCACTGGGGGAATATTTTGATATGAAGTGGGCTGCTTTGATGACATATGTGTAACATAGCTCAATGCATGTGCTTTGCGTTGTGTTCAAAGGCTGATGTGGCTTAGCTGCAGTGATGACAAAGCCACAGTGGATTAGTATTTGAAAAGAGAGGCAGAGGAGGGGAAACAGCACTAAATATAGACACACTCCATAACCTACTGACACCACTGTGCAGATAGCTGGAATGGAGGAGGCTAGATTTGCCTAAACTCAACCTCACAACAGTAGAAAAAAAATCTTTGTTGACATTTCATTTGTTGAATAAAAACACACAAACAAGCTTGTTAATCTGGATTGTACAGTATCAGTAATACTAGAATGTTATTGATGTTTGTTGTAAAGAGTATCCTGCTGATTTATAAAGTGGATCTCATTTTTTATTACCCATCCCTGGAAAGCATTTGTGAGGTTGCAACACACATATTTTGGAAACTTTCAATGTGTGAGCTGCGGTGGGACTGGGACATCAATAAAAGTAAAAAATCCACATCTGCTGACTCATAATAAAACACCCGGCCCCTGTTTTTAAAGGAACAAGCTCTGACGTTGAGTCGGCAGGGATGACACAGTATAGGCATGCAAAAACCAAGCATCCTCCTGCCGTAAATTGTCCAGACAGTTTCAGGAGACTCACAGCCTGCCAAACACATAATTGGCCTCCAGGAGATGCAAACATCTCACTGCCCATTATTGACTCACTCTATCTTTTTTCTGCTCTGGTCTGCATTTTTCCTATTTGACTGCCAATAATAAACGTCTGTTTTCTGCAGAATCTAACCTTCTCTGATTGAATGCCAGGCTCTGTTGATTCACTGAAACCTCAACAGAAAACTTTGTTGAAAATCTTTCATCTTAAAAAGTGATGTCAGACTGTAGCGAGAAAGAGCAGGGTTGAGTGCTGGGTGGAAGGCGAGAACAGGTCTTAAGAATCAATTAGCCCTCAAAGAAACACAGTGGCTGTGTCCAATTTCAGGGGCTGACTCATTTGAAGTATATGTCTCTTACCAAAAAAAGCCACAGTGGCACAAAAAGTCTGTCAGATTCAAGAGGCCCCTCGAAGAAATCTTTTTCCCTAATGTGGATGAAGTTGAAATGTTATCTTATTATCGCGGCTATCTTAGATGCAAACAGTGTCATTTGCACAGCTGTTTCAACCTTTCCACACTACAGCCTATGGTTCTGTTTGCTATCCAACTCTCTGTTCTATAGTAACCTGTCCTATAGTAACCTAAATCACCCACCCCGGGGACACTCTCGGTCTTAAAGTCGGTCCCTGTTGCCTTCTACAAAGATTGTTGCTTCAGCTGATGTGACACAAGAACAGCAGGTCAGCAATAACATTGCCCTTTATAAGCTAGTGAACTCAAAACCCTCTCTGTTTAATGTGTGAAATGTCACCACACCAAAAATTGAGTCAATCTTCATTGTGTATCCAGCGGCAATTCTGCTGCATTTATCTTTTTAAATGAAGGTGTGTTGTTCTGCTAAAGGATTGTTGATGTGGACACAATCTGCAATCCTGAACTTTACAGGACAATCACTCTAACTACAGAACACATCCACTTAAAAAAGGAAAAAGACCTCAGTCCTTCAGTTTAATCTAGCATTGTAACTACAAAGCAGTTATAGAGGTTTGATGGTAGGCAAAGCCGTGAATGTGCACATGGAAGACAACAGAGCTTTCTGCATGACAACTGAATAAACTCCATCCGCTGATGAAGAAACTTGTATGCGGGCTAACTCTAACCCTTTGTACAACTGTAATATAAATGTTAACTCTCTTAAATGAATGATGAATTTAAATCATCAACCACTAATGTTAACATCCAGTTTGTGTTACCATTCAAAGGTCTGATAGCTTCAGTTGTCTCTTCATATCTATGTAATGGCAGGGGAGAAAGTGAAGCCATTCAGTCCGTTGTGGCAACGCTGCTGAATATCCAGAAGTTAAAGCCCGAGTAAGAACAATCTTTGCTGAATTCGTTGGTGGCCCTATTCCCAACAGGATTTGGGAAAAGTTTGATTTTCCAACTTGTGGTGAAGGGGTGACTAAGGGAAACGTTAGCATTGCTAAGTTTACGTCAAGACCAAACGTTAGTGATTGGTTAAGGCGGATCCAAAGTGGCTCTGGGCAGAAACTATAGGCTCTGTCCAGAGCCACTCTGAACTTCAACAAAGTACCAGCCTTTAAGTCAATGGAGAATGGCCAAATGTACGAAAGTCTGGTAGGATCAGGCTAGTATCCACTCGCATGGAGGAAAAATGTGCTCCAGAAGTGGCAGTATTTAAGGAAGGATTTGGCTGATTTCACACGTTACATTCCCACAACTGGTTCATCTAAAGTGCTTCTGAATCTACTCCCCTGAGGACCTATAAAAGGGTGGAGTTGAGATAGGTCCATTTAAACAATGTGAGTAAAACTAGTACACATGTGGATTTTTAGCTATAAACCTCTGTTGCTTCAACGGTTGTTTAATACAGCAGCTCCTAATCGATACTTTAATGTCACCTATTCATGAGGACACATGCTCTTCCTTTCCCAGGAAGATTTGACTTAGAAAGATTTTGGTGCAGTGTTAGTGCTGCAAGCAATGCAGGGATGAGGGCTTGTGAATGGGCCAGCACCATATCCTGTAACCTCTTAAGCTTAAAGTCAAGTAAACGCAGCTCTGCTTCCTTAAGCCCCGCCTCATCGGCCCATCGGAGGGCCATCGCCAATGATTAGAGTCCAGTGTGGGGAGATCAGAGCCTGTTAGCACAGAGGCAGATGGCCAGTAGTAACCTCACAACCACACTCTATTTAAAGACATCCTACACGGCTCCTCTTATTATTTAAATGCTTTCTTTCTCTTTTTTGCAGGGTAAGGGTCAAATTCACTTGCATTAATGCATTTAATCTTCCTTTTCCTGTTGCTTCTTCTTTTTTAACACTAATGCTTAATCATACTTGCATAGCACCTTCTCTTACACCCTCTTTTAACCACGCATCCTTAGCTCTCCACCATTCCTCTCCTAGGACCACCCTTGATGAGTCAAACCATAACATCTTCTGGTCACTAATAATGTGACACTAAAGTGTGCACACAACAGCTATTTCCCCTTCTGAATTGATAGGCACCACAACATGATATGTCAAATATCATTCATAAAATAAAATCAGTGAATGATAGAATCTGCAGAAGAAAGAAGTACTACATATGATATATATGTAGCAGGAAGGACTGCTATTATAGAACTGGTTCCGAAAGATAAAAAAATCCCACTCAAATTCGGCATAAGGATTTTGATTACTAGACATAATTTCTAAATCATCCAAGGCAGACTTACCACGAGCTACGAGATTGTGAAACAAAGGTTTATGCCTCGGTAGAAGCCAAAAGTCTGTATAAAATCAACCGTTTACTCTACCCACAATCCTAAGCATAATAGCAATGTCTCTTATTGGTGGAGGTTGCTCCAACGCCTAGTGCGCTGCTCCCACTCTAGTCTATGATCGTTTATGCAAACATGTACCTTGTACCTTTGTCTTTTTTTCATTTCAAAATTTATTTTGCACCAAATACATTTTACTATAGTAATAATTTACCGTGTAGTTGGTTGGCTTATACTCTTAATATGAGTAAAGGAAAAAAGTTGTCAGTCAATGTTCAGCGCTCTCTCTCTCTCTCTCTCTTTCTTTCTCTCTCAATCTCTCTCTCTTCTGCTTTCTCTCTCTCTCTCTCTGTCTTTATCTCTCTCTCTCTCTCTCTCTCTCTCAAAGAACAGCACTGAAGTAAAATGTAAAAGTAAAAAGAGACATAGAGAGCAAGTGAGTGCTAAATATAGCAAATCAGTCAAAAGATCTAAACTGTAATTGCGTTGCAGGAGGGTTATTAAAGCAGCTGTGGTCTAGGCAGCAGCACTTACAAAGGCGTAAGAGGCAGCCAGGCAGCCAGTGAGGCGTGATGTAGTCCTATGTCTTGTAAATGTGTGTGTGTTTGTGTGTGTGTGTGTGTGTGTGTGTGTGGGGGTGTATGTGTGTGTGCATGTGGTGTGTTATAAGGTACACTATGTAACATTTCTGCATTCAGATGTCTAAAAACGACCATACCTATGTTTTACATTTTGTTGAGTTGTGTACTTACACTATCCCAAATGTTTCCAACAATGTATTGACACTGGTTGTTTCATTTAGTCAAGCAGTCAGTGGCATCCTAAAACCCCTCTAGTTACTCTAACTTCCGTCAAACCATGGGAGCCCGGATGATACGATCAAGAGTAACTGTAAATCATACAATGTGACAGAAAGAATTATATTCAGTAACAGTACTACAGCAGGCTTTCTGCCACATGGCATCATTTTGTCATTGTTACATGCCACACAACACAGTAATGCAGCAGAGAGTTTATCTCACTCCCCGCTGCTAAGGGACTTCAGTCGGGATGAGTGCTGACAACAGGCCGGGGACACAGCCACAGTTAGCCAGCATCCAACCATTACTATCAACCTACAGCAATAGGAACACATCCTGCACAAACTCCAGCGGCGGTTGTAATGATGCTAAATTGCCAAATTGTGATTGTCCTGCAGACAGCTAACATTAGCTGCTGGCTAATCTTAGCTTGCTCAGTTGCTAACTAGTCATCTAACGTTACAAATCGAATCAAGAAAATTCAATTAAAGAAAATAATTATGTGGGGGAAAACTGCAGCAAATTTTTTAGAATGATGTGACGTTACTAAACGTAACATAGATAAAACTGTAATGGATACCCCCATATGTGAACAGATATATTTTAATCAGCAATTGTGTTAAACAATGAAAACTTAAACTCCCACAATGCTACTTCACAACGTCATAAAAGTCTGTATTATCATCCATAGTTTTGATTGACAGACCTTAGCGGCAGAAAATTACATATTGTGCGTTAAAGGGGCCTCAGACAGATATCAAATCACCCTGTGCAAACAAGGGATTACCTTTCCTTTGCCACCGGCCAGATTAAGCTTAAGCAAGCAAGAGGAAGGCAGCAAAATGCGTTTTGGCCTAGTTTGGCCCTGGCTGTCCTCCGTATCACACCACCCTCAGCTCAACAGACGCAGCGCTCTCTTACCACACCCACACACCCCTCCCTCTACCACTCTCTCTCTCTCTCTCTCTCTCTCTCTCTCTTTGGAAACCCTCCCCCTACCTGCAACCTGCACTCATCTTCTCCTTCACTAAAGAGCCACTCACACACTGGCTTAGTGACACACAATGCACATATACATGTAAGCACACA
Source organism: Etheostoma cragini (assembly GCF_013103735.1). Lineage (NCBI taxonomy): Eukaryota > Metazoa > Chordata > Actinopteri > Perciformes > Percidae > Etheostoma > Etheostoma cragini. Next base: position 18,871,834 of record NC_048419.1, on the reverse strand, counting down.
TATACAAAAAAGACACTTATGCTTACATGGTCGATATTTGCAAATTTAAACAAATAACACACACCAACACTAGAATAGATTGCTACCAGTTTGATTTGACTATCAAAGTGAGAGTGAAGCAGATCCTGTGGATCTCAACCTAGGGGGTAAGGGCTCCTAATGGGCCACAAGACAATCTTTTCAGGGTCATGATGTCATTTATAGGTGGAAAAGGCAGAGAAAAAAACTTTTTTTTAATCTTCTTTGTGTGATTATTATAAATTCCTAACGGCGATATATTACTGCTTCCTGGTGAAAGCCTACTTTTTCCACATTGGTGTTTTTTGAGGGTAAAAAAATTGTTCTCCTTTTAAAGTAATTCTGAAATTTTATTTAAGAAGTACTTTAAGGCTTCTTAGAGGGTTTTCTGTAGTAAATATGGAAGGTTTTTGTTTCAAAGGAGTAAGACAAGTAATGCTAACCAAACAAGGACAACATTGTACATTAAACGGAAGGTTGATCTATAAGAGAACACTTATATGCAGACAGACCTGGTTCAGCACTTTAGTCTAAGCCATTACTGGCCATAATCCACAATATGAGGACGAGGATGCACTGAATGATGAAACAGCAAAATGCCACTCAGGAGGAAAGCCGCCATGTGGATCTGAGAACACCCAGACTGGCTGATATTTTAGGATTATATCAGACACATCAGTGACTGTACTGACCTGGACACATTCAAAACACTAATCAAAACACACAGATTAGCTTTCCTCGAACAATAGTCCCTCATTTCCCACCTGTTAGTTATTGGTTTATTGTTTTTTAAGTGCTTTGAATATGCTTGTTTTACGTGTTGGTTTTATTGCTTATCAGCTTTTAATGAGCTATATGTGCTGGTTTTACTGTAAAGTGTCTTTGAGTACCATGTAAAGCTCTATGTAAATAAAAAATGTATTATTATATGTAATCTTAAAATCTCTTACTTGACATTTGATTAAAATCAGAATAAAAGCATTTGTAAGACATGTAACTAAAGGAATTTGTCTCTGTGAGATAAATGCAAGTATATTTGCCTCCCGTCTCCTAACACTTGATGTGAGTGCACAATGCATTAACTACACAGCAGGCCACAATCAATATTTATTCTGTCAAATTGTACAGTCATGCAGTGTATCTTTAATTTGCTAGTTTTCGAAATGTTCAAAATCCCTCAGACTCTCGCCGTCTTGTTACAATCTCTAATTTGATACCATCTAAAAGTTGATTGAATGACAAAAAAGCAATATGTCGTACATACATACGGTTACAAGCAATTATTACTCTGGTGGGCATAGGCCTCGTTTTACAGCATGTTAAGTTGAGGAGCTACCATCATTAAAGACTAAAACATCATTGGTTGTGTTCCGCAAAAGGGTGGGGCAACTCCACCACCATATGTTAATCAAATATTGAGGAGGGAAAAAGAATAGGTTTACAGGCTGCGTGGGGCTGCACTATGGGGATTAAAATGAATAATTTATATTGAGGAGCAGCAGGGTGCTTACAGGTCAAAGGTGTCATGAATCTCTCCAAGGGGCCCTTTTCAGCGTAGATGTGTATGCTTTCTCAGCTAAACAATACATTCAGTTTTAAACAACTTTGGGCTTTGATTCTAAGCGGTTGCATGGTTATTACTTATAAAACACCTGCCACTCTGTTAGAGCAGATTTTAATATTAATGCACCAACCAAAATACCAAATGTTACTTATTGTTTGCAACCATACGGTGCAGCTGCTTCTGAAGACCTTTACTCTTTGACGGAGGATAATAAAACCTTGTTTTATGCTCCATTAAAACTTAACCATTAATCTAGGGCCATGATCCATTAAAACATCTGCACAGAGCATTTACACTGTTTCTAACATGCCACATTACATAAAAGCAACAAGCCTCTGCTATTGTCTCTTACAACGCCTCTAATCTGGTTTGCATCACTACTGTCAAACACAGCTCGAAAGGAATTATATGTTGTCCACGCGGATAGCTTATTAAAAACGATTAGAGGTCAACGATTGTGTCTCTGAAACGTCTCGATGCCCCTAAAACCGCTCTGTAAACTGGGGCTGTGTCGGTCGGAGCCGAGCATTCCAGCCCTCTACCTTGCCGGTAGGCCACAGGATTTCAGCACCCATATCGCCTGGACAGCTCCATCCAATCAGGGGCGGAATATGAAGCGCGTCATCCTTCCTCATCCTCCTCATCCTCCCTCCCTCCTTCACCGAGGCATGGCGGAGGACATCACAGACAAAATGCTGAGTTTCACAACCGGCTTCCTGGCAAACTGACATGTTTAGTATGAAATTAAAAGTAGCCCGTGTGAGGTGAATGATCTTTAAAGTCTCGTTTAGGAGGAAACAAATTAGCACCAGGAAGTTGTGAAAGACAGCCTGTTCATTAGGGGTTTTAATGACGTGTGTCCGGTTTCTACGCACAATGTAATACGACCTTAGCAGCTGGCCGACCTCAAATGCACACGTTTGATCAGGTTTGGCTTATGAGAACAGCTCTTTTTTTAAAGATTGGATTTTCAACGTAAAACACAACCATCGACACATGAAAAGACATCCCTGATCTGCAGAGTGACCCGCGTGCATTTAGTCGCATGTGCGTGCCCATCACCCTGTAGCCTACCGAGATAAGCTAAAGCCAATATGAAAGCATCCCTCCATGTTTCTCTAATAACCCTGAAGTAAAAATCCAAACACTGGGGTTGAAGCGAAAGCATGCTAAAACCGAGACTCACGAGAACACGTTTTGCGTCAATGTTGGGATCCTACACGTGTAAAAAAGTAAAATGTCACCGGCGTCATTACCGTGCAGGTAACGCGCCAACTGCAGCAATACAGTATGATTAAACACGACGCGCTAGGTTCTGCAAAAAGAAAGGCCTTGATGAATGAAAAAGCCGGCAGTGAATGACACACATGCGCCTCGGCCCCTGCGAGACAGGTGCATCGCCTATTATAGCACCCAACCCAGCGATAACGAATCAAAACAAAGGAATGAAAAACACAAACACATATTCAAAACTCACCTAATATAATCCAGAGCGACCCAGAGACCAAAACGAATGCGAGCATGTCTTTCTCATTGAGTCAGCTGTCCCGGTGCAGGAGAGGCTCAAAACTGCAGCATCGACTGCAGCTGCAGCAAGTCGCCGACAATCTGGGAGATTAAGGAGGGGAGGGGGGGTGTGGGGGGCGACACTATATCTGAGACAGACCACAGTGGGGGAGCAGGGCAAGAGAATGCGATGTCCAGCAGGGTGTAATTAACTGAAGAAACAACCCGGCCTATTGAAGCATCCTTCCTCCTAGTGGATTTTCCACCTTCACCTAGTTGGCTGCTGCGCAATCGCAGAGACATCCCTGCTGAAATAAAAGGGCTTATAGGTCGGAAGGAAGATGCGACGCCAAGGTTACTGGGGATAAAATGTCTATTCTTGATGCACACGTATAAACCGAGTCTTCATTTAATTCTTATTTTTCCAAAAATGATTATGAAATTCTGCTAAGTCGTTTCTAAAAGCCACGCGATGCATTTGGGCATTTCACTTCCTTAAAAAAAAAAAAAGAATCTTCTAAATGTGTTTGTTAGTAAAGCCTGTGTACGAGTGGTCTTTTTTTCATAGGCATATCCATATTTTTATCAAACGTTATGAATATTGTTTTATTTGAATATAATAATTTTGGTCCATGGCTCATCACACCATGCAGCGTCCCTGCAGCTTTGACACAGAGTAACTTCGAATCAGCATCACGTGATCCAATAAGACACTCCCATTGAACTAAAGTAATCTTGAGACACAGTGACAGTGGCTGTGAGTGAGTGACAGCAGAGATGAGACAGAGAGAGGACAGAAAAAACAGAATTACATAAATACATTTTTTATATATACATACATATATTGGATATAAAGAGAAAAGAAAAAAACTTTAAAAAAAGAATCAAAAACATATGACAAATCTATCTAAGATGTGTCCTAGTTATTCATTTACTGGCTAAGTCGTGAGTTTATTTGACATAAAACTCATTAACAAGTGTCTCCAGTAGTAAATGTAAATGTGCTGTGTTTTATAGCGCTTTTCTAGTCTTAACGACTACTCACAGCGCTTTTACATCGTACAGGAACCATTCACCATTCACACACATTCATACGCTGTGGCCGAGGCTTCCGTAAAAGGTGCCACCTGCTCATCAGATAAACACTCACACACATTCACACTCCGATGACACAGAACCGGGGGCAACTCGGGGTTCAGTGTCTTGCCCAAGGACACTTCAACATGGGACTGCAGGGCCAGGGATTGAACCACCAACCTTTCAATTGGCAGGCAACCGGCTGACATCTCAGGACTCCACTAGGGGAGTAACTCGTTACTTAGGACCTTTAATCTGTCACTCACAGCACTGCCATCCACCACCTTTTCTCCTCTGATCCCACTGTAGAGAAAACACACACAACAGAGATTAAAGAATGATCCGGTGTACTGAATCAAATACTCAAGCTGTATTTTGATTGAGGAGGAGGGAAAATGGTCAAAAACAATCAACAGTTGTCTCAATGTAGTTTGTACATCTTAACCAAGTTACTTGTGATCTGCCAGCAGGACTCAAAGAGAAGGAATGACATCAAGGCAAGTTGTGATTTAAGTTGTGATTCAAAGTGATTTAAGTACACACCAAAGACACAACAATTCTTAAATGTTATCATATTGTTACAGAAATAGAAGGTTTAGGCTAAGGTCAAGGGTCACAAGGGACACATGACAGAGATTGATTTTCCCATCTCTCACAGGATGGGAATACATTGGGGATTCTTTATGTCTCAAGGTCAAAATGTAATTTTCCTACATAAAGCATGGCTAACAGTCCTTGGTTCTAAAGTTATTCTCATATTTTATCAGCAAGTAAGTGAAATATCCTTGGTTTTTAGTTTTTCATTGTATTGATATTTCAACACAACAAAACTAAGTCTGAATTGAAGATTATATTTCAGGCGTTTTTGATAGAATAGCTGAAAACAAGAAATTGGGGAGCAAAGCGCAGCAGGTTGGAGTTGAACCCGATAAGGACTAAGCTCTGGTATATGGGGGACATGCTCAACCAGGTGAGCTACCTGGGCCTTAGCCTGCTACTATTACTGTAGCCTAGCATGGCTAAAACTAATTCCTGTCTTTTTTGTAAACGCCTTAACTCAATAGAAAATTTCATGAGGTCAAGGAAAGATGTGAAGGACAATTCATAAGGATTTAGGAAAAGACAACCCCTGTGTTGCAAGAGAATCCAACTGCACTTACACTACGTAATCATGCTGGCCGTGGTGAAACTATGTTTCAAAAGGACCGCAAAAATCACATATTAGATACTTCGTCTTGTGTGTTCATACCTTGATGTATCATGGAGAATATAAAAAAGTGGAAAAATATAACTTCATAACCAAGGTTGGAATAAAATAAAAAATAAAGAAAGGATTAGAGGCTATCAGTCCCGAAAGTGATACAAAATGGTCGTCACATTGAGAATGACTGCTAACACTCACCCCACTCTCCACTCATATTTATCGACATGAATCCCAATATGATTGTTTGGAGAAAAGAAAAGCATGCAATATAGGCATTTTGTTTGTTTTTGAAACAGCCGAGTTCTTTGGAATCTTTTAATGTTGCGGCCGCAAAGAATTGGGAAGGGAGAAGTGGGACAGCATGATCTCCTTTCAGGATGGTCCAGTAGATTATCCTAAAGGAGCTAAGGAAGGAAGCATTAAAGCCTTTCCTTGGCAGAATTTGAAGAGCTAGCAAGGGAAATCCAAACAAATAAATACCACTTGAGTGGGTTAGTCAGAGGTCTTTTAGGATGTGTGGATAAGGGGAATTGTACAATCAACCAAGAGGATAAGCAGGTTTCCACTAAGAGGGCAAATGACCTGAAAATATATGTGCACAAATACCTTTGGAAGGCAATAGACTAAGTATGATGTTGTTATGACCGTAAATGGAACAGGAAATTTATAGATTATACAAAAACATGTCTGTCTGCCTCCAGTGTCTTTATCTTACCATATATTTTACAGCACTACAGATAAGAAGCAGCCATCAGATGCATGACCTCACTTTGACCCGGTGACTGTATGTTCAGATGGTGTTTTCCTGCTGCCTCCTTGTTTCTGCTTTAACACAGGGTTTTAATTAGTAACTCAAAGAACTAAATTAAATCTTTATAATGCTCCAATCCAATGTTTTACCTCACCGCAATGTTGGCTTTGTTTCATGGGTACTGCACATCTGTTGGACAGTCTGTGTTTTACTACAGGAGAGGTTAGAGAGATTAACTTCTTAGACAGAGTAGAAGGACGACAGAAGAGGGCACAGGTGTCAGTTAGGGCAGATAAATACCAAAGTATGAAAGTGGGGAGATGATAACAGGTGAGGGAACAAGAGAGAGGCTCAATCTGGGAAGCCAACACTCTTTTTTCTCTTACTTGCATTGCTTCCTTCAGATCTTAGGTTGTTCTTTAACCATGCGATCCTGCCTCCCTTTTGTACACCCTAAAGATACAATTTTGAGATACTTGTACTTCACTTGAGTGTTGAGTATTAATAATTTCAAACCATTTCATTTTTCCTGTTTGCAATGGCATATTGTTATATTTACAAACAAAGGATATTACCTGCTAATGGTTACTTTCATGACCATAATCCCAGTGTGCTCTTGATGAATTTGCAAAGGGTGGTGCATGTGGTGTTGTGGCTCCAACATACAGTACACATATTGGACTGATGGTGGTGCTATACTTTAAAATCACTCAGGCAAACTTCTGCACCAGCAGGCCAGTTGGGAGAAACCTACGGACATGATGTAATGGCGTGAGGATGTTTGTGTCATGTAATAGGAAATTCCAAATCACATCTGTAAATTGTCTACAATCTGTTGCAATGATATATTTTTATTACCCTTTAATCTCTTGTGTTCTCTTGACCTTCCTTTTCTCCCTCCCTTTCCTAACTAGAGTTACAAACTCAAAGAAGCTTGGGGAAAAGTTCAAAAGTTCAGGAAATAACTTATATTAACTGGTTTGACCTACATATTTGCTATTAATTAAAGAGAAAATGGAGACAATATACCTTTCTTTCATACCTTTTTTAAAAATCAAAATTAGAGCCAAATTTAAAAATGATCAAAAAAAAAAGATCACAAACCCTTAAAATAAAGTGTTACCTTTATACTAAAAAAACAGCACCCTTTTAAAATAGTACATTTGTGATAATCATTTAGCCAATTATAAACACAACATCAAATGCTAATCTGAGAGACACAGCTGTTTTGCCTCGGCCACTCCAGTGAATTCCTCGAATCCCTCTGTTTCTCTGCTCACTGCTGTCATTCATCCACAGCTAGTAGACAACAACACTCGGTGGGAAAATTGGGATGATTTTCCCCTACGAATCCAGATTTCTGCCTTCACTGGGAAATCCCACAGCCTAACTGCCGGTGAAAAACTCCGCCGGAAAACTCCCTGCTATTCCCTTTCTGTCGCGCGCTGGCTCGAGCCCGCTAATCACAGGGAGTCAGCCGGCGCGAGCACGTAAAAACACAGCACGCGGGAAGCCCCTAAATGGACAGCGACGGTGGCGCTGCAACACCGGTGTGGGGGTTCCCAATACCCAAAGCGAGCTATGTGTGCAGTGCACTGATGCTGTAATATATCAAGAGCTTTCATATTTAGGCTATTATCAGAAACACGGTAAAAACGAGCACCGGAATTCAAAATCCTATAGCCTACAATCAAAACATGATACATTATTTGAACGTCAAGGCGGCAAACGTGTCCTTTTATCATGCACTCGTTTGCCGTTTTGTGCATTCTTTCATTCATGGTGAAACCTTTAATCAGCTCTTTGTGATTATAATCACACATGGCTACAGCCTGCGAATGATAAGGACTGTAGAGGCTGCCGCATGAAGTGATCCCACACAGCTGCTGCTTCCTCGTAATTCACTACTGCTCCTTTAACGGTGTGATGGTGGCCGTTTCAGATCAACATAGACTAGTGCACGACCCACATTCAACAGTGTACAACACTGCCACTGCTGGTGACTGTAATTACTACATCATTTCTAGTAAATGCCTGCAGTTCTCTGCTGGGTTGCTGTTTATACTAAAGGGCTGGTCCCATGAACATGTTTATCATGCCGGTCTTGGGTTGACCTTAGTATCTGGAGGATGAATGCTCCCGTTTAAGCGCGTGTGTGTGGTTTAATGGGCTACATGCAAATTTATATGCTTGTTATTATTTTAATAAGGTGCACTTTGCAGACTTTACATCTCTAAACTACATATTTATTTGAAAGATTATATCACTAGGCTATATTAGCCTAATACTAAAAATGTGAAGTATTATTATTGATATAGTTATAACTGTGGACTGTGGGCCTATGTGACACATTGCCATGTCTTGGTGCAGCCTTTTACTTTATCCTTAACAATAAAGTCTACAGTGTGTGACTGCCAATACCTGCAAACATTACAACGTTGCAAAGTCTGAAGAAGTATCATGTGTTAAATATAAAGTCTCATGAAGGCTCATTCAGGTGTGGGGGTACGTGCTGCAAAGACAATCAATCAGCCCGTGTTGTCATTAACTTCCTTCTTGCATTCAAACTCGTGATTTCTCGGAAACAACTACGGCCGAAAGAAGTTGGGAGCGGCGCATGCGCCAAAGGGCTGTAAAAAATATCCAACTCAACCTAACTTAATTTCTACATTTGATCCTGTAGGGTTTTCAACTTGTTTTAGTTTTTTTGTTCGGTACGAGGGAATGATCTTTACATATGAAGAGATGAGATCAGTTGTTTACAGTGCAAGTCACTTTGGGTGACTTATGTTTATTTTGCTGTTTAAAGAATGAGAGGCTTGTTGTCAACTGCATAGATTTGCTTTGTCTACCTCTATTCGCGATATTCAAACGTCATTTAACAAATAAACAAACATGCACACTTGTGTTCATGTTAAGTAATAATTCCATAAACAACATTTTCAACCGCTCTTTGATAAACAGAATTCTTGGTCGATGTGATTGATATGTCTTTTTCGGGATGGTTATTATTTACAGTGTGCCTCCGCTGACAGTCGGGGAAAACCCTTGCGCGTTGCTATAAAGAAGAGCGCCTCCTCCTATGAGCAGCCAGTGATCGCTTTTGATCAAGTGGATGCACAGAGACTAAGGAGAAGGCGCTCTGAAACAAACTTCAACCAATCGGACTATACTATTGTGAATTTTCCTCTTAAGGATCATAAAACAAGAAAAGTCTGTAAGTGATTTGATATTCATTTGTCACTTCTATTTACATGGAATTACTCACATTCAAACATTTTATGGATTTTCAGAATACTATACCTGGGTTACAGAAAGACAAACGATGTTAATATTCCTAAATTAACTAATGTCGTGATGCTATTAACTTTTCGGATAGCAAAGTTTGCGTTATAATTCTTGCAAGCCATGCGTCCAGAAGGACTCTTATTTATTAACAGGAGGTGACTGTGTGCGTCGGTTATCGTATGCATGCTGCAGTGCACGAGGAGGTGGGTGATGTCTCCGTGCAAAGGGTGTTTTTGGCGCGCGTCTCCGAATGTATCCTGTTGGATACAGGTTGCAGTTTTTTTCTTTTTTTCTTCTTTTTTTTTTTTACTTTTGGACTAAGCCATGAAACTACAATCAGGGAATTAATTAACGTCTATTGTGACTTCACTTTAATAAGTAGCGTTGCAAGACTTATGCGTAAACGCCCCCCTGGTCGCCTGCATGCCCTGGCCGTGAACCCATTTGCCTCATGCGCGGCCAGCAAGGAAGTCGTAAATCTAAACTGAGGCATATCTGGGTAGTTAATTTCCTCTCACTGATGCACACTGCATTCCTCACTTACCTAAATACTCCCTTACTCTGTTGCTTATTTTAGGCAAACATGCCCGTGTCAAGGATGAGAATGAGGCCGTGGCTGGAGAAGCAGATCGAGTCCAATTCTGTCTCGGGTCTGACTTGGGTGGACAAGGTGAGAGGTTTTATTTCCTCCTGAAATAAATTGAATGGGCTCATGTAAATGGTATTTACTGAAAGCTGTAGTTAGTAAATTGAAATGAAGACAGAAAGAGATTCTGAAATGTATTTGTTGGAAAGTCGAAGCTTCAACATTGCTGACCAGGGGAGTGATCTGTCACGTGTTCTTTTTGCATTTTACTCTTAGAAGCTCTAGTTGGGATGGATCTTGGGGCTGTACAGAAACAAACAAATACATAAAGTGAGAGATAGATAATTAAAATGAAAACATTTGGTAACTATGGCAGTCTTTTTAAACCAAAAACCTATTTTTATTTCTTTTACATAAATTAAGACCATGTTTGAAGTTTGAATGGCAGCCTCTTGCAATATTTAAAATATGTGTTTAAATCTGAGTTTATTCTATGTAAACCCTCCAACTTAGTATTTTCTTTTGTATTGTGAAGGATAAGAAAATGTTTGCAGTCCCCTGGAAACATGCAGCTCGACACGGCTGGGAGCTGGACAAGGATGCATGTCTGTTTAAACAATGGGCCATCCACACAGGTGAGCCAGTGTGAACACAATATGCAAAGTCTGTGCATAATAAAAACTGTTGAATGAAAAAAGAATGAGACTAAACTAAATGTACAAATTTGCAGGGAAATATGTTGAAGGTCAGACCTGTGACCCCAAGACATGGAAAGCCAACTTCCGCTGTGCAATGAACTCACTGCCTGACATCGAGGAGGTGAAAGACAAGAGCATAAACAAAGGCCACCAAGCTGTGCGCGTCTTCAGGATGCTGCCGGCAAACCCAAAATCTAGAGGTGAGAAAACAGACAGGAAGTGAGCAAGCAGTTAAAAACAGCCTGCGGCGTCTGCTAGCTGCTGTTTTTTTCTCTTCTTTTTCTCATTTAATCATGAAGTCAGTTTGTATGACAATAACACAGTGAGCTGTTTAAGTGACCAAAATGTCTTTCTTTCGTCTTCACAGATAAACGAAGCAAGGCAAAGCAAACAAAGTCAAGGAAGAAGGTAAATACTGTAAATATCTTATGGCCATTCTCCTTTTATGTTGACTTTAGTGGTATTTGCCTCTGTTGGGTATTTCATGTTTACTTACATTGTCGGAGGTCTATTATTAAAATATATGTTAATAATTTAATAATAATATCTATTTTAAATAATATGATTTTAAAACCATTGCTGGAGCAGCAAGACATACAGCGGCCGAAAAAGGCTTTTTTTACTCATGCAATTTCCGAAATCTCACTGAATGTTACTTTACCTGTCTGTGCAGAGCTCAATGTGTAAGGTGGAGGAAGACACGGACTGCAGCGACACTCAGTTCCCCATGGATGTGTCAACAACAGAAGATATTCGGTCCACTCAGGAGAACACAGTCGACAGCACAGTGCACACTGAGAAGCAAGGTGAGGAACGATTTATGGACACACACTGTTAATTTCCAGTGGCCTTCATTCAAAACTGTCAAATGAGTAAATACATGTAGTACATACACATAAATGCCGGAGCAACAAGTGTATTTAATCCTATTGTTTTCCATCTTTGCAGATTTGTTTGTGTCTCAATCTGAGGTTCCAGAATGGTCTTCATTAGTTGAAATCGGCACTGGAAGCTTTTCAAGCGACTTCTATCAGAGATTTGAAGTTTCACCTGAGCACAACTCCGGTAAGACAACATATATGGCACACTTGTCAATACATAGTATAGGGTTAACTTCAGTGAAACTAAGCACATTCAAACAGATCACTGAGTCATACTGATGACCCCTCTCTTTTCTCTCCCTCTCTCTTTGCTGTGATCTTCCAGATTACGACTATGCAGATGACATTATCCAGGTAAACATGGCCTTCAGTTTCTACTCTTAAAAGCATGCATTTTTCATTGACAGGAATACCCATGTTGGTCTTATTCTGCCTGTTTGGCTTGTGTATAAATACCCAAAACAATACGATAAGACTGTTTGGTGTGGGGAAACTTAAGTTGCTCAAAATTGTATAGCTATACTCAGTCCAGTGTTGCTCTTTCAGATTTGCCAGCAACTGGAGAAAGACTCAAGCTGGATGACAAACAGTTTAGACGACAAGGGGTTCCTGAGCAATGAAGCATGCACCAGTCCAGGGAGCCAGTGGAGTGAATCTTCTTCAGGTAAATGTTGCTGATACAGATAATGCCATAAGAAAAATATAGATGTAAATACATATTAGTATAAAAGTTTGTTTAGGTGAAACGCACTTGTTACTTCTAATACATTATTAAACAATTCTGCATGTAGAAAGCACATCGGTGTTAGTTAGAATAATGTTGCCTTGATACCAGAATGCATTCAAAAATGTTACACTCAAAGTTTAATAATCCTAGTAAAATGACTAACTGTTATTTTAAAAACAGTCTTTTTAAAGTTTCAAGCAATAAATTGTTATTAAAAGGGTACTCCACCAATATTGCACACAAAAGACAGCTATACAGCAGCAGTCTGACATGTCCGGACTTGTAATCCCTTTTAAGTGGTCAAATTACTGGATCCTACATTTCCCTTAGTGAAACAAAGTTGAAGTAATAATAATAATAATAGTGATAATATAAAGTAATAATTCCAGCCTCTTTTGCTAGAGCGTCTATCCCTGGTAAATATCCAAGTCAACAGTCAAGTACAGCATCTCAAACCCAACCTGTGACGACAGGGATGAAAAATGTCCCTTTCTGAAATGTTTAGTAAAAATAATATAGAGTAATATGTTCTTCTGCACTGTTCTTACATTGGATTTTGTGTTTGTTTTACAGCCGATGACCTAGACGACCTGCCGCAGTACACAACTTTGGGCACAGACTTCATAAATCCCACGGACACATTATGGAACAGCTTTTGTCAACAGATACCAAGGCGCTCAGATTTTTAGGACAGGATTTTTTTGACACTTGGACTTTTATAAGCTCACCCTGACCACAATATTCCATTCTGAGCCTCTTTTCTCAGTTGAATCCCTTATCCCTATCATCATCCCTCCAGACCCTGATGGGCGGAGTCTACACTTTAAGCTATAATGCCATGTGTTTGACGTTCCGAAGCAGTTCCGAGATCTTTCCTCATCTCCCTCAACCTTTCTGTGAAGTTCTTAAATGCACTGCTGTGCTAGAGAAACTCACACACTGTTAATCTTCTATGTTATTGGCTGGTTCAAGGCATTTTGGTGCTCAGTTTTCTGTGACAATGTTAGCACAGCAATTGTTTAGGTTGAGGCAAGACATGTATATAATCATACCCAGCCATGAATACATACGAGGTAGCCGATAATACCTCAAAATGCAGATAATTAGTCACATAATATCAAGTTTTCCGTTAAGTACATTTTAGGTTAAGGGATAAGAATGCATTGTAACAAACTCTTACTTTCTGGTGAAAGCTCAACTTCAAATTATTACAGTTCTTTTGCTTCAAGCAGTTGTAAACAAGTTATGTAAATAGTTTTTTGTTTGTGTGTTTATTTTTTTAAAATAAAAATCTAAATTTGAATGGAAATGCCTCTTTATTATGAAGGGCTTTACATTTTTTGTGTGAAGAGATGGATACTGCATTGATCAATAACTTCGACCACATGTTTAAGCAAAGACATTTCCCTCTGGTGGCAATTTAAGTGTCTCAAGTTAAATTATATTGGCCCAATACATCACAATATAGTGTCGCTATGTATTCAAAAGCTCAAAAATGCATGAAAAAAGCACACATCTCCTTTTAATATTATTTATTTTATTTGACAAAATAGCATACTTTTTAAACTGGGTTAAGCATTTCTGCTGAATTCAAACAAAGCATTACTACTTATTCCAACAAAATGTAGTGTAAGACCACAAAAAACTACCATTATGTCATAAAAGAGTTGTTCTTCATCTGACCAGATACTGCAATGAATAATGTTATTAAATACCAAGTGGTATTTCATTAAGTACATACTGTATAAGTAGTTGCATCAATTAGTTTTCCTTCCCAATATGGGCTTCCCCTTTAACATTTTGAGGAAATAATTGTCAAAAAGCAACAATATTTTTTTCATTCATCACATGGATCTTTTCAGGTTTGTCTAGTTGTTTGCTGACGACGGTAAACTGCATTGACTTGTTAATCCACTTGAAAGATAAAAATGTGATGGTAGCTGATACTGTACTCTGGAAGGTAATTACGACAGCAGGTCTATGTTCAAAACATACTGTATTGTACCTGCTTTGCATTCTGGAGAATGGGCAGGTCATTGCCAGCGGAGAAACAGGTTATTCCTCCTCCATTACAACAGACATTTTTTTAATCACCATGATTATAATTACTTCAGTAATTTCAGTACAAATGCAATGTACAACATGAGTTGTTCTGTTGTATGCTTCTTTATGCAGTGCTTAAACCAAACTACAACAGTAAAATGCTGCTTAGCCAACATATTTATGCATTGCTAATAATCACAGAAATAAAATAGAAAGAAAGGACATTGAACTGTTTGCCATTGTCATTTAATAAGTACAAAACAAAATGTGATTGTCAATAGTCATGGTGACAACATGCATCAGTCTGTCGAAGAGTGGGCCAACTCAGCTCTCTCTGGAGTGGTGGGAGTGAGGAGAAGAGATAGTTTGATCCAGCAGCAGCTGCTCAGTGATTAATCGGCTAGTTAGCTACGTTGCTAACTCCGCCATGACCCCATGCCACACCGCTCACAGAAGATGAGCTGAACAAAGCTGTCGCTCATCTGGCAATGCGCTTTTCTTTGGATGAGGCATTAGGTTGTAAATTCGACTCGTTTAGTGGCTTTCTCTGCCTTGTAAAGTAACTACTCCACTGCTTGTTTGTACGTTAGTGCAAAACCTCAGCTCTGCGTCTCTCTGCAAGCCAATATTTACAAAGTTTACACACAAGATGTCAAAATACCCATGATCGTACATTTTTTTAATTGTTAAATGTTATCTTCCCCGAGAACTAACCCCAATTTCACAGAAATAATAAAGGGGACACAACCTGAATGCATCCTAAATTGATTGTAACAGTCATGATGATACTATGACACTCAGGGACATTATTTCTGCACACCAAGGCACAATTTTACTTTTGAGGCTATAATGTGGTAGATTGTTCCATTGAGAACGACCTGCTTTAGATATTAAACAAAAAGGGACTGATTTTAAAGGAGCAGTTATCTTGACTATTTAAAAGGCATATTGTGGATTTATGATAATTTAATCTCTGTTAGGCCTCTAATTTCAAGGACTGTACTTGGAATACTTACAAAAATGAGTTGGGATTTCCTTGGCACAAAAAACGTGCAATTCGTGAAATGCAGACGTTTTGTCACGGCCACGTGCATAAACATGCACGCAGGGCTGAATTGAATATCAAAACAAAGGACAGAAAAACTTGGATTACAACACTTGAAATGACATTTTCTGCTCAGGACGCCTTTACTTCACTACATTTAACATGGCAAATATTGTTTACTGTTAAATTAATGTGCTGTATGCCGAGTACAGATTTGTTAAGCTAAATAGTCTCTCCTCAGTTCATGTGGTTCTGCTACAAAGTACACAAAAACTGCCAAGCAGGCACGCAGGCAGGCACGCAGGCAGGCACGCAGGCAGGCACGCAGGCAGGCAGGCAGGCAGGCAGGCACGCACGCACGCACGCACACACACACACACACACACACAAGAAATTGGTGAATAGATTTTTTTTTTGTATTTGGTAAACATAAACATGTTGTTTAATCACTTACACGTAAAGGAAGAGTACAAACTACAAATAGCACAAAAAGCATTTTTACTACAGAAGTGTTTTGATCTATTTAAACATATGGATAATAGCAGCACACAATACACGTTATTAAATGAAAGAGCCTTCATGATCTAGTGTATCTGTATCATCAAACCATAACTACCAACATAAAGCAAAATTTAGTTTTCATAAAAACACTATGGCTAAGCATTGTAGTTTGCTTTCTTGCTTTGATGTTTGTTACTTGATGTATTTATTGACAGTTTATAAGGTCACATCCTGAGATTGGTCAATTGCACACTGGACAAAAACTGAATGTGAAACACTTTATATGTACTGACTTCAGATCTCATTTTTACTGTGTGTCCACATTTTTTTGCTGAATATATATTCCCACAATTCCCACAGTCTGGCTCCTTCTTAGTTTCAGACACAGTTCCCTTACAGACAGACAGCCATCATGCTTTCTTCTTCCTTTTTCTGCTGCAGGCGTGGAGGTGGAGGTTACCAGGACTACTTTTATACATTTCTGTCCTATCAGAAAAAAAACAAGGTGTTTAGAATTTAACACATTTTTGCATTATCATGCAAATACTGAAATTGATGGAACAGATCTTGCGACGCCACTGTGCTCTCTTTTTTAAATAATTTTCCCTGCTTCCTCAACAAACAATGGCTGATTGTGTGTCAAGGACAATGCTTCCCGCCCATTGAAAACATTTTGTTGTTTGTACAGTTTATTTTATAGTTACCTGAAACCACACATTCATACATTTATCTTAAGCATTCAAAAAAAACATTATAACTCCAGGTTTTTATAGAGATTACATCAATGGGTTTCTTCTGTTGGACACACACACGCAAAGAAAGCAACTGAATCTAGACAACAGTGTTGTAAATTCAAGTTGTATTCAATTAAGTGGAAATAGATAAAACATTATAGTGGAGGTGACTAGCCTTAAAGGTGTGTGTTTACATTATGTTCGGTCAACTCGGATAAGTCTGCTGTTATGATATACTGTCATATTAGTAATGTGTCTTGTGTGCTGCAGTTTCCTTAAAATTGCATAAATTGATCAAAGGTTTCCGGACCTGAAAAACACCTGATAGTAAATCATCAGGTGGAAACACTTCTTTATTTGCACATTAGTTCCAGTTAGATGATGCCTAGTGGATTTGGTCAACAGGTTTTGACTCATGGTCTGTGGTTGGGATCGGCTGGCAGTTTTCTACTGTAAAGCAAAGATATAAATCTGCTGCAGCAACACAATCGGTTCATGCAAACAAAGGTTAGGGAAGGAGGAAGTGGAAAATGCCTCCCATAGAGAAGCCTTAACTGCCAAGACGTGCTTTGTAAAGTGTCATTAAGAAAATGTGGACATGTTCGACATACCACACAACATGATCTGGAGGCAGAAGGCAGGTACACAGCACAATAACTAAATTCACCTGTACTGATTCATACCCACACAAATAATGCCAACAGCATCTTAACTGAGACACTTTGGACCTTCAGCTCCAGCTCAACAGGAACACTCAAAGCCAACAGCACAATAACTAGAAATACACTTGTATCTCAACAACACACGATTTACAGTGAGGTACACTCAGTTAAAGCTAACACATTAAGAACTTATTTGTGTGTGTGTGTGTGTGTGTGTGTGTGTGTTTGTGTGTTTGGGGCTGAGGAAGGGTCCTTAAGGTACCAATATACTTGCATTTAACTATGTGTTCGTGTACGTAAGATGCCGGCTACACGTGTCGTAGGATGAGCAATTTAGCACACGAACCTGGGGGCAACATATCATCTGACAGGCAGGTCAGCAACTCAGTATATCCCACACTAATTTGTGGTGGTGGGCCACACAATCAACACCATTTTCTTTTCCCTGCTCCACTCCGTCTATCTGTCACTCTACTCACACACACACACACACACACACACACACACACACACACACACACACACACACACACACACACACACACACACACACACACACACACACACACACACACACACACATACACACACACACACACACACACACACACACACAGCCCCTCCACTAGGTGCGCACAGCGTCTGTCGCCAGGAAAACAGTGTTGCCAACTCAGCAATTGCTCGCTAGATTTAGTGACTTTTCAGACTCCCTTACCGACTTTTGTTCAAGAAAGCGACTAGCGACAAATCCCCTACAAGTTGCAAGTACTGTCCATTGAGGACACAAGGTGTTTCTCTTCTGTGGCCGCCAAAACAGTCACCTTTCTCTGTTTGGTAAAGAGCAGAGGAGCAGCCCCTCCCCTTCCTGTGTGTGTAGGCATGTAGAAAGGGGAGAAGGGACAGGCTGCGGGGGCTGGTGTAAGTAGGAGAGACAGCAAGACGCGACAGGAGAAATAAGCAGCTGAGCTGGCCTGGCCCTGGACCTGAGCTGGCCCTGGCCCTGAAGCCAGCCTTCTTTAAGAATTCTTTTTTTTTTACTTCAATGATAGGCTACCTAAGTTATAATTATAAGGTACATTTCTGTGTTGAATTTGTGATTATTGCAGCTCACTCAGATGGGGTAGCAAGTATGCTATCAATTAAAACCCAGAAGACACTCTTAGGATAGGAACCAGTAGAGCCAAGGATCATTATGGCCAAATTCAAGGCCTCACATAAGTGCATTGTCGTTCATATCATCCATTGCTACGCCTCCCACAAATGAAGTAGAGGAGGAGGCAAAAGAAAATTTCTACCAAAAGCTAGAGGAAACCAGGAGAAAATATAAAGAGAAGGCTCTCACCATGAAGGACACCAATGACCAATGACTACGCAAATACCGTTGGAAAGCCTGGCGGTTGACTGGATTATGCGGCAAGCCACGGACAATAGGGGCCTTATGGAGAGCATGTAACATCCCAATCAAGACGAAAATACAGCTATTTAATGCTATCTTAAGCATAAAAAAATGGAAAACAACAAAGAACCTCCTGCACAAGTTACAATTCCAACCACTGCCTCAGGCGTATTCTTAACATCAGATGGCCCGATAAAATAAATAACAAAGAGCTGTGAGGAAGAGCAAAGCAGCCTAAGTTGGAGTGGAAAAAAAGAAAGGAAAATGGGGGTGAATTGGGCAAACATTGTGGAAACCGAAGAATTTTATTACACGCCAAGCCTTGCAGTGGAACCCACTGGGCATACTTAGTAGCAGGTGACCAAGAAACACCTGGCACAGAAGAGAACGAGGTGGAAAATGATTGTCTGTGGCCTATGTTCCTTCTCGGAGTAACAGGCTTAAGTAAGTACGTTTTTACATGAATGACTGAGCCTTTTGACTGTGCAACAAGAAATAGTATGCCAGCGGGGGCTGGTCAAGAAGTGTGCAAGAGTCCGTGGGACATAAATGTTTTCAACAGAGGGTGTAAAAGTAGCAAATGACAAGGGTGGTAACTGATGGATGTGTTGGAGGTGCCTGGCTCTGAGCCAGCTGAGGGTCTATCTGTACTGTAGAATATACATAGATATATACATTGGATAGACAGGAAAAGTGGGAGAGAGATGGGGATGACATGCAGCACACGGCCACAGGTCGGAATCAAACCCGAGCCGCTGCAAAGGACTCAACCTACATGAAACGCACAATCTTACATAAGCTAGAGGTTGCTCCTGTACAGTATACCTTTATATTTATACTTAAACCCATCACTCACAGTTTTCTGCTTTCATTGTCCCTTGAGTATATTTAAGACTGGACAAATCATTGTGTCCAAGTAAAGTCTCAAGTCTCATGAGGCCATAAATCATTACTTAAATTGACTACCAAAAGTTGGGCAAATAAATAAACAAACGCTTGTTTATTTTTTCAGTTATCTAGTGAACGACAATCCTAGTTAACCTGCCATAGGTTGTAGCCACAGCATGGGCAAGCTAATGTTAGATGACCAATGCTGAGCCAAACATGTTTGCTAATCTTTCAGGGTGCATTTCCAGGTGTCATAATAAAATTAAAGGTGTCATGATATAATTAGGTGTCTTTGAGAACCAGAAACCTTTATCTTG
Source organism: Etheostoma cragini (assembly GCF_013103735.1). Taxonomy (NCBI): domain Eukaryota; kingdom Metazoa; phylum Chordata; class Actinopteri; order Perciformes; family Percidae; genus Etheostoma; species Etheostoma cragini. The sequence continues at coordinate 18,851,948 of NC_048419.1, read as the reverse complement.
ATGCTATATATTTTGCGTGCTTGATACTATCATTCTGTTGTCCTGGACTTGTTGTGTGAAACCTTTGAAGCCAAAGCTTCTGTTGAATTGCACAACTGCTGCCGGTGTGGTTGACATGTTTGTTGTCTTCTCTCATGTTCATGTACACAGGAAGAGAAACAACATTTAGCTCATCAGACATTTCCAAAAAATAAAAAGATTATTTCAGAGTCCTGCATCTTGAATCCGAGTTGAATCTAATTTCAAGTCTAAAGTTACTGTGTTTGCAATTTAAGTGCAACTGCATTCTGTGTATCAAACTCGAGTACACCATCTCTGGCTTGATCCAGAATTAATATATCTAATATAATTCTGCTTCTGCAGATTCCGTGTGGCCCTGACTATAAGGTATTACAGTATGAGAAATAAAAAAGCGTTTTACCTTGTATTTGTTAAAGATAAAAACACTAGTGGCAACACCGGCATTGAATCAATAATGTGTTTGTCTGTCTCACAATACTGTCTCTAAAACGCCCTGACAACGTATCACGCAAGGGTGTGGCACTCAGGTGGAGGTTCCAAACCCACAACACAAAACTGTCTCCCACTGTGCAGTGCATAGATGAGATGGCAGTGAAAACACCTAAAACAAATTAAACACAAGAGTGTGTGAGTGTGAGTGTGTGTGTGTGTGTTCAGTGGGAGATACTGTATCTCTGGTGCTTTCCATCTTATGAGTGTAAATATTTTAATTGACATGTGCTCATTTCAAATAACTTACACACTGACTCACATTAGACTGTAGATCAGCGGGACTTGTTTTTTTTTAATTTCATATCGTTGTGAAAAAAAAGAAATGTACATGCGAGGTTACTTCCCCTGAAGCTGTTACAGACACATACACAACTATACACACCACAGTAACCAGCAGGGTAAAATCATGCTGGCTTGGTATTTCCCTAGGTTTTTCAATCTTGTGACACTGACTGAAATTACTCAAAATCTAACTTTGTGGTTAATACTTTAATTGCACAGCACCTAAACTTAAACTGTATTTATTTATAAAGCACCACACCAAACAAGTGGCCATTTCTGCTATGAAATGGTATAGGTGTAAGGTACTGTATGTATATAATTAAGTTTTTGAAGGAGCACCTTAAACAACAGGCGCCTCTTGTTGTGCAGGTTGCTTACATAAAATAATTTAGAATTTATTTTAAAGAAACAAACAAATGTAAAATAACTTTTGGGGATCAGTAAGTGCAATTATGTCAAGTTCATGAGGGTTATATAATGAAATGGCCCAGCGGTTGGCTTATTCCTTATGATTGCCTTCTGTCAAAAGTATTTAGAAAGAGTTAATCTCTTTATGAAATATTCTGTGGCTACAATGTCATTTCATGTTTGGGCATAATGTGTGTGTGTGTGTCTGTCTTTCTATCTGTCTGTGTCAGTGTTTTACTTTAAAAACACACCTGCTCTTGTTTGTCTTGGCATGATTTTTTGGCATAATGTCAACAGCAGTTCACTGGAAACACAACCTGCTCAGTAGCAGTAACATCAGAATAGCAAAGTAAGTTGAAAAGGGGTTTTTAAGTGTATTTTACATCATAATTGAACTGAATATTGGCAACTGCAATTGCTTATTGCTAAAATACACATCACACTTTTTCCTGTTTTAATTTCTGCTCAGTTTGGGTCTCTTGATAGGCCGCTTTGCAGTTTAAGTAGGACTGGACTGATGCACTCATTGAAAAAGGGGACATGTCAATCCAAAACATAACCCAAACATAAACGTAACAATTATGTCATCTTATTGCAATAAATGAGCTTTCATACTTACTCAAACCATAGACAGTCAACATGATTTTGGGATTGTGTTATATATTTTTGGCAGCTGGTTATTAAATGAAACCAAATGCAAAATGTATATCGTTGAAGGCATTTAGCCTCCAGTTTGTTGACACTTCTGTAGTTCTTTCTGTCATCATAAAGACTACAGTAACCTTTAGGTGACACTCGTGATTGAGGTTGTGTATGGTGGCAAAATTTAAAATTAAGATTAGAAAAAAAAGTTTGTGGTTTTCTTTAAACCACCAGCCCCCTAACCTCTGGCAATACATCTTTACAACTGGATTTTTATCTTCCAGAATTTAAAAATGTGTTCCCTGGACCATAATTCCTGACAGTGCCCTGTGTGTCGGTTGCAGTAAAAGTGTAGAGGAAGAAGAGGAAGTGTTTTTAAATTTGCATTTCTCCCTGCTGCTACTGTTGTTTAAAGCTTGCCCTGGATAAATCAAGGTAAATTATTACTTTCATCGGCTCATTGTTGCACCACTGCCTTAAAGTAAAAGTCAGCCACTCTGCATTTCATTTGAGAAACACTCATATTTTGTTCTAAGATCTTGTAATGGACGCCGGTCTGATGGCGAATACAGAGACCCAGTTTAATTATCAAACTCTGCATCCAAAAAACACCAACACAAAAATAATTTGCAGCAGTTGTGTCTAAGTTTCATTATGACTCATAGTGAAAGACATCAGTGCCTCACTGCAGTTTACTCATAGTCACACATATACTAGTCTATATTAACAATGGTTCATTTCTGGGATTGTTAGGTGCCACGGGAAATTCTGCCAGATGTCCCTCATTTTGGCTCGTGTTAATCCCTCATGTCTGTTACCTTCCTCTTTCTTTGTGTTTTGCATTCTAAACTCCGGTGGATTTATGAAGACTATGGTTAACTGCTCCTCAGATCTCTGCAGGGTGAATATGTTTGTCTTACAAGACTAAAACAGCTTTTGAACGTACACATGTTCAACCATAACCCATTCCTGTTCCAAGGCTATTTTGCAGCGGCGTCGCTGCTCTGTCCGGCACTGAGCAACACCCAAGTCTATTTTGATTGATTTAAAGAAATGCCAATAAACCAGAGCATGTTTTTCTCCCATCACAGAATGCTATGAGGAATAGCCAGGCTAGGGTCAGAAGGTCTGGCAATGTGAGACTAAACAAATACCAAAACTTTGAAACACTAACAGCTGTAGTTATCTCAAATTGTTCATACATTGTTGTCACCAATTGCTCCATAGTGATGTGAATGCCAAGATGTAGATCAAAATCTGAAATTCTATTCATTTTAGGCCTTTATTTGATAGGACAGCTTATGGGGGGATGGCAGTAGCACAGTCAGAAGGGAGTTAGGTCGGGAACCAGAGGTTTGCTCTATCCCTGTACGGAGTGCAGGTTAGTGCATGTATAGGTACCGAGGTACTGAGCATGTGTGTGTAATTCAAGTCTGTGTGTAATAACTAATAAAGTATACATTATTAGACATTAAAAGGGAGAGAGAGCATACAAGATGCAGCAAAGGACTGCGAGTCGGAATTAAACCTGCAGCTGTTGCGAAGAGGACATGGGGCCCACACTCTACCAGGTTTTGGTATCAAGGCGCTATTTGGAGGTCTTATCTCAGCAATTAATGTGATCATCTCGACATCAGTAAGCTTGTCTTTGTCGTTGCACTGCACATAATTAAGGGCAAAAATTAAAAAGAAAAAGAAAATTGAAAAATAATTTTCATCAACAATTTAGTTATTTATAGATCCATAAATCTCAAGGTGTAACTATGACTCACCATACATAGCACTACAAACACTGATACCAACTGATTAATAAATGAATCATCCATCTACAGTGATCAAAAGTCTTGAACAACACTCTGGTATCTGCGAGCATGTGAAGGCTTGAAGGCTAAGCTGAGTCGAATGAAGAGCACTTTGAGTGAAACTAATTTAACTGAGGCATTTTTGATGCATGCTTGTCTGTGTGTGTGAGTATTTGTGGATGTGTGTCTGACGGAGATAGGGATGGAGGGAGAAAGAAAGGATGTTTTGTGTGTGTGTGAGAGAGAGAGAGTGACAGTGTGTGTGTGTGTGTGTGTGTGTGTATGTGTGTGTGTGTGTGTGTGTGTGTGTGTGTGTGTGTGTGTGTGTGTGTGTGTGAGAGAAAGAGAGAAGAAGGGGTAATTAATCTTTTGCCAGAGGTGTCTTTAGTTGTAATGCTTAGATTTGAAGTGATAAAACAAGGCTGTCGACTTGGGGTTAAAGTTGAGTTTAACCTTTAATTAAAGTACGGGGCACCGGTTGTAAAGTGGCGCACGCTGGAATTTACAGCAACATTTTGCCACATTTAGCTTCTACGTTTAAGAAACGATTGTAATTACTTAGGCTTAAAGTGGCCATATTGTGAAAAAATAATTGTTTCTGGGATTTAGGATTTTTTGTGTTTCTGGTGCTTCGACACGCATACAAACTTGGAAACAAAACTATCCATGCTGTTTTGAGAGATACAGGTTTCACTTTTTTAAACGTTATTGGGAGCTAAATATGAGGAAGTGTTAATTACAGCGTGTGCCACTAACAATCTGCAATCCATATGACTAGATGATCAGGATGCATCGATAAAGAACGTCGTCACACACACAGTGTGATAGATTAAGGCGTAATAGTGTTTAATTTATATTTTGTTTAGTCAAAACTGCGTTGGACTGATGGGCCCATTTAAAGTGTCTAAATCAGAAAAGTTGTTTGGCTTCATGTCACCAATAATGATCAATCAGATTTTTTTATTTTTTTTAATCAGGTTTTTGACCATCAAGTCAGATCTGTTTTTGTCAGTTAAGTCTTGTCAGTCTCTGAAATCCGTCCATTTCCGTCTGCCGTTGGAAAGTTATTCATGCCTTTACTTGGTCCAGTCTGGAGTTTTGTAACTCTATACTGAGCACTCTAAATTCACTGCAATTAGTCCAAAACGGAATCAATAAGAGAACACATGATTCAAATTTTTGCATTGCTTTATTGGCTTCCCATTTTTTTTCAGTATAAAGTTCAAAATTATATAAATCAATTTCAAAGAGTTGAATGGATTAGCTACAAGCAACGTGCAGTATCTAATCTACTAAAGGGATACAATGGCGGACATTAGTCAACAGAAAAGCTATTCTCGCAGTTGGGTGACTGAATTTGCTGTCATTAAACTGTTCCACTAAACTGTGGAATGAATTTCTCTTCACAATCTGCGTGTATACTGCGATCATTTCTTTTAAAAGTCAGCTAAAAACAAACATTTTAAAACTCATTTAACTAGCTTGTAAGATTTTATTTATTAAATTATCTCATTTTACATTGTTTTTGTATTGGAATAGTGTCTCTTGTGTCCTTAGTTAATTAAAGTGTTATACAAATAAAGTTTTATTTTTTACAATTGTATTAAACCATTTCTCTAAAAAGAATACCTTTTTGCCCGGAAAAAAAGAAAAATACAAAGGTTTTTGTCCCTCAACTTTTTCGATCACAGTCGTGATCCTCTTGTGAAAGTTGCATTATCTTTTTTACTGTTCTGTTTTGTGTGCAGTCAGTTAAGGTTAAGTGTGGATTCAACTGGATGCAATCCCAAACACGATAACAAACCCCCATACTGCACGATATTCATGCCACTGCTTGTTGAGAGGATAACTAACATAGGTAAAAAACACATTACAACAGTAACATCTAGGCTGTAAAGGAGAAGAATATACAGTAAGTTATTGCAAAGTACACATTTTAGATACTTTTACTTCACTGTACATGAGTATTTCCCTATTATGAAACTTTATAAATCTACAATTTGGGGGGAATTTTTCAGACTCCACTACATTTACTTGACAGCTATAGTTACTTCTCAGATTAAGACTTTACACACATTCAGATGAGCTCATTAAATATGATCCATTGTTACAGATTATACAAAGTTATAGTATATGAAAATGTTAAAATTAGATCCAACTCGACTAACTAAAGCCTGACATGTTATTTATACATAGATCCATCAGTTTTAATAATCCAATTATCCCACTTTTCGCTGTTGAGTACTTTTACTTTTCATACTTTGCCAAACACTCAAACACTAAGTCACTAAGTAACATTTTTAACGCAAGATTTACTTTGTATTTTTACAGGGTTGTAATGTTACTTTTACTTGTGTAAAGGATCTGAATACTTCCTCCAATAGTGTTGGACAGAGACCTAATACGAGCAAACTTAATGTTTAATATAATCAAATCATGTTGTGTCTGTAAACAGGAGTTGCCTGTTTGCTAAAGATTCAGTGAAGTGTGATGATAGCCATGTGTTTGTGTGGGCAGATGACAGGGAGTGTTTTGTGTGTGGGTGAGCATGAGAGAGAGAGAGCAAGAGAGAGAAAGAGAGAGAGAGAGAGAGAGAAAGAGAGTGAGAGAGAGAGAGAGAGAGAGAGAGAGGGAGAGAATAAGTCAGCTGACTTTCTGGAAAGACCAAAGCCATGTTTCTGGCTGCCTTGTGGACAACTATTGCTTAATAGTTAGATGGCATATTTGTCTGTGTGTGTGTTTTACAAAAGATAGAGAGAGAGGAGAGAGAAAGAAGAAGACAATTTACAAGAGTCGGCTGATTTACTGGAAATACTACGCCTGTCTCTCTCTCTCTCACACAAAAACACACATGCAAAAGGTTAGTGTTATACACTGGTGCCCGGTAGGATGGCACCGTGCCCATAATACCACACCAAGTAGCAAAACAAACAGGTCAAACCAGGCAGCTGTTGAATTTTAACCAGGCACTAACCACATGTGATTTTGCACCATGGCATTTTCCGGATAATAACAACCTGTGGGCTACTCCAGAGAATAGATGACACATTACATTATATATTAAACAGACAGTACACTATACTGAATGAGGCATTTTAACAGTGCAGGCCTCGGATAATCTTGTGACTCAATAACTGTTTCTGGGATTTAGGATTTTTTGTGTTTCTGGTGCTTCGACAAGCATACAAACTTGGAAACAAAACTATCCATGCTGTTTTGAGAGATACGGGTTTCTGAATGTCCTCTGCTTCGGACTCCGGGTAAGCTGATCAAAATCTCCACGGCTTTCTACATCACTACAAGGTGGCTAACCATAGCACATGCTAGCGTTAGCATCAGCATGTGCTATTGGGTCATCGTTGACCCAATAGCGTTGGGTGACGTATGGCCATCGTTGGGACGATGACCCAATCATCGTCTAGAAATGACTCTTTCTCCCTACAAGACTCCCTTCAGCTTAAAATACAAAACTGCTATTTGGGTGTTTTCCTGCTTCATCTGAATGTCTGAATGCATATGAATGCTTATAATATTTGAGTAAAGTATGCATGTGAAACAGTACATACATTCCTCAATGGTGGACATGCATAATGTGCTCCTAAAGTCTTTATCTTGTGTAGTCACACTTCTGACTTACACATCTGTATCACACATCACTAACAATCTGTCTAGTGACATGTATGTCATAAATCATTAGTTAAGAAGTCTTGCTGAGACTAAATGACTAAATACATTGGCTCTTAGTGACCAGTCTGTGTTTATATTTTACAGACAACTTGTCCATCATTTGTTGCGGAAGCTAGCTAGCAAGTGAGAAGTTGATGTTCCCTCTTTGGACTCTTTAAGAGATTGGTTTTCATTTGAAGTCCAGGCAACACTATTTAATCCACAGCCATGAACTATGCTGAAGTCTCCTCCCAATTAAACAACAAAACCCATTGCTTGTAACTGCCTTTAAGAACTACACATAGTGTTTTCTGAGCCAACGGAAAGATGATATCACGGGTCAGTGCCTCTGTCTGTTTAATGTTGTGATATTGCTGTGGTTAAGGTTGTGTTTGTTTAGCATTAAAAGCATTTTCTGCATTGTTTACTACAGCTAATGCCTTGGCCATTCTATTGGCAATAGTGATGTGTTTTGACCAGAATCCTTTGCTATAAATAATGATGCCAGCCCACAGAAACACTACTAGCTTTTGTGCTCAGCAGCCTTGTGTCCCTACTAGCTGAGGGTGTTGCTTCCCAAGACTAAACGCAGACTTTTCAAAAACATAACTTAAGAACCTTTGGAATGCTTTTTGACACCCTGACACATCCACCACAATTTCCGGACACATAACATTTTTAAATTGCTTGCAGATGTCAGGAGTTTTACAGTTATTTTCTATGGCCAAGCAGTCTTATGGGCCAGCACCAGCTATAAATATCCAGTCATAGAATAGCAGGAACAAACAAGAAAGTAAATGACGGGGATTTGGACTGCACAGGTTCTGTCTTGGCTGATCGACAGGTATTCCTGACACTCTTGTACTTATACAAGATCACACAATCTTTCAACCACATAACAGGTGATATACAGTATATTTATACATAAATGTCTGAGTGTATCGGAGTATGTGTGACACACCAAGTGCAAAAGTGCAGATCCCTGTCACTGTTGGCAGGACTGTGAACAGCACTCAAGAATGAGCTACAGCCATTCCCTGAACTCTGGTATGTGTTGTTTAACAGAGTTGACATACACTCTGTCTTGTGAAACAGGAAACACTCATTTAAAAGTCACAGAAACATATTCTCAACGGTTGGTGTTTAAAGTGTTTATATTATTTTTCTTAAATATATCTTGTTTTTGTCAGTACAGATACTGATACAGTCTTCTGGCCAGTGTACAAGACTAAATCCTCCACTTACTGAAATCCCCTTTCAATGAAATGTCTTTGTGCTGCTATGCCATCTGCTGTGGGTGGGACTACAGGTGAGGTGTGTTGCCACTAATGCAGAGTCACGGAAACAACAACAAAAGCAGAAAACCGGAAGAAAATAAGAGAGACGAGATCAATCATGCATGCTGCTAGACCTGTTCAATAACATACCACATGTTTTTTTAATCTGTTTCAGAAATGTGTGCATTTGTATAACTGGGAACATCCATCCTTCAATTATTTAATTCTGTATTGTTAGCACTTTCTACGTATAGGCTTAATTTCATTTGGCTAACAGCACCATTTCAAACCAAGACCAAACATTTTAAACTGGATGGTGGTCAATGCATTAAGCACATCTGTTTTACTGTCCTTTCCAGAGAAATACAACTGCTTAAATCCAACATAATGCTCTTATTCCTGCCTTTTGGCAAAACTGCTATATGAGAAACTCTGGGTGACCAGCTCTAATGTTGGTTGCGATAAGGGTCCCAATAAAGGCACCTGACTTTAAAATATTCCCCAACATGATGACACTATTGCCTCAGGTTAAAGTTATGAGAAACTTAAGCCAAAACTCACAGCTGTAAGTGACTGAGTTCATGCATGCAGGATTCAATTTCAAGGCCAAGAGATCAACTAATGCACTACATATCCCACTCCCATATCATTCTTAAGTCTGCTATCTTCAGATAAGAGATATAGAACTTCACAAACACATGATGCAATTAAAAAGTAACTGCTGAGTAAGAGTTTTACAGTCTCTGTGCAAGGCTTTGGGTTACAGTATGGCATGCTCTAAACTCAATTTCTTATAAATCACGTGACTTGAGAGAAGGCTTTGCCATGCAGTTCCATAATCTGACCAGCGGGTGGTGCTGCGGACATGGGAGGTTTATGCATTTATAAGAAACCAACCTAGAGTTGGGAAATCCATTCAACAACCACTCCTTTTATAAATCTTGTACCGTCTGAGGTGCTCTGGAGAATTTTAGCAATGTTTTTGGCAACAGCAGCTTTGTAAGAAGCCACTGTAACCACGGCATTGACAAAACATATCTGAAAGTGTCATTGTGTTTTCCCTTTAAGGGTCACTGAATCAGCCAGTTTCTACTAATGAACTGCTTGACTTGTTTATGAAATTACAGGAGAGGAGCAAATAGCTTCTTACTGGTAAGTTAGATTTGGAGAAAAATCGTACTTTGTGTTTGTTTTAGACTCTGTAGACTGCCAGATGAGTGGGGCCCAGTGCATCGCCACAGTTTGGATGTGTTAGATAAGCTTTCAACCACAGGAAATTATATAAAGTTACCAGGACCACATACTAAATAGATATGGAACATTGTCTTAAACAGTGGCATTGACAAATTCAATGTTAAAGCACAGGTCTTGGATCTTTGATAGTAATGTCCTATTTTCTACTAACATAATGCCCAAAAATACCAACAAACATTAAGTATTTTGAGATAATATGCTTTAATGTGGCAAAGCACACAAAAATGAGGCAGGTTTGTCTTGATACCTGGAATCCCTACAGTTCTGATGTTAAGTACTCTGACATTGTCAGGGGTTTGTTACTCGTTGGTTCCGGTGCAGCCCTGGCAGTAATAAATAGTGAACCCTTGAATTTTTGACCCTACTTGGAAATAAACTCTTAGTGTGTACAGCAGACAGACACTGAATTATGAATTTAAGTTTGAAAGGTTCAAAAAGTCACAAAATCACAAGGATCAGTTATGTAATGACCGAGCAACCCTGCTGCACGCTCTAAAAGTTCATTATTCAATCCTCTTTACTATCACATACTCTTTGTCTCACATACTCAAACTGCAAGCGATAATTTCCAACTTGCTTTTGATGCCAACCTGAAAAAGATCTGTGGAAGCCTGTTATCTATTTGCTTCATTGCTGTTTGAACTTGTCTGGTAACTGATGACAACGGATAATAAAGGCATTAAACTGCAAAACAGATTTCATGAAAAAGGGACAACAACATTCCAAAGGCTCAATCATTTGAATCGTATGATACACATACACAGGCCTGCTAGAATTGAAGCTTTTATGCCAAATGAGTGTCTTTGAGTCCTCTTTGATTGTTTTTTTGCAGGCCTTTTTTGTATAAAGGTTTCGCCAAAAGAAAGTTCCCCAAAAAAGTTCACGCCTGATCCATGACATGTTCTTAAACAGCAGAATTGATTGCAGGTGTGTTCTTTGAATTATAAATCCCAACGTTTTGTAAATTGTACACTCGTATCTGTTGCTCCTATTTAGCATAAGTAAATGTACTGTTAATTCCCATAAAAAGGCATGAGATGGCCGGGCCTTGTGCACACTTAGAGAAATGTCGAAAAGATGTGGTATAGACGAAAGAAAAACTTGTAAACTTTTTTGCAAAAAGTTAGAGAAAAACAAGACATTATATTTAGTAGCTTCAGCAGTCAAAACAATGCAGCAAAGAAAATCTATGCATGGAATCAATGAATGAATTACTACAAGGGCACAGAACTGATAAACCATGCAAGTTAAGATTTAAGGTGAATAAATAACATGCATAAGTTATTTTAACTACAACCACGACACTTCCGTTTTTACACACCACTAGGAGACGGTGTCAAATTGATGCCTGTTATAATAAAGGCATTGCCACCACCTAGTGGTTATTCTTAATTTTGTGTTTATCATAAACTGTTCCAATATTGACACCTGGTGTTCTTTCAAAAGAATAGTTATCAGAGACTGGAAAATCTGACTCAAGTACATGTAAACAAATAACAATGTGCTAAAATACGAGTGTTAAATTATTGAGGTAGTAGTGGTGGAAAACTACACATCTTTTTAATAAAAGCACTAATATCCCAGTATATAAATCCTAAGTCATGAATTTAAAATTATACTTACTATATGGTCTACTGAAGTATTTGTTGGTGTGGGAAAAATAATCAATTCTTAGATGCATCGCGATTCTTTCTAGAACGTTTCGAGGCTCAATGCAGATAAGTTAATAATTGATTTACAACAACTTAGAGTTTGGTAAGAGTGCAGAAAAAACACACACACACACAGAAATCGTCCAAAAGGAAGGAAATCAATAGTTTGTATATATACACATGATCTAATATAGCATACAGTAAATAAAAAATTGTTGCATTGAGATGCATTGATAACAGTTTTGAATCAAATCGTTGGCCTCTGAATTGAAATTGAATCAAATTGAAACGTGATTTGCAAGTTAAGCATTTCAATCAAAATATATGTTAAGTACCAAAAAAAAGTACTAGTTTCAGCAGATGGGATTTTTATAAATGTATGTGTAAGCATAACTATAATGTTGCAGCTGGTACCAGTGGTGGTATACATCAAGTATATTTAATCAATAAGTGTGTACTCATGTGCAAATTTGAGGTAGTTGTAATTTACTAGAGTATTTCCGGTCCATACTTCTTCTATTTCACTACAATGTTGAGGCAAATATTTTACCTGAAAACTTTATTTGCTTAACATATTTTTACAAACAAAATACAGTTTACAAAATATCATGCACTGCTATGGAACATATGGAATTGTTAAAATGATCTCCACATCCACATCTACAACTACACAAACGCTACTGGCCCATTAATACATCAGTAATAATTATCCAAGAATATAATATAGTGTAACACTCACAGGTTCTATTGTTTTGCATTTTGAGTACTTTTTTTGATACTACTAAGCAAAAATAACTAGTGATACTTTTGTGTTTTTATTTAAGTGGCATTTTCAATGCACTTTAGAGGTGCTTTAAGCAAAGTCACATGTTTTTTAGGCTACAACATTTGTTGCCCCAAACAGCAAACATGTCCTCACTATCTACGAGCTGCCTGGCCCCAATTCACACTGTAAAAAACATCTCCTCACTATCTACGAGCTGCCTGGCCCCAGATCACACTGTAAAAAACATCTCCTCGCTATCTGCAAGATCACACTGTAAAAAACGTGGCCTCTGTAGACAGCAAAAACAAACTGTGCCAACCTGCACCACGAAACATAACAAACAGTCTTCCAGACAATAACAGACAAGACGGAGTTGGCAGTGGGGGTTGGGGGGTTAGTGCGTGTCCACATGAAGGGGGGTGTGGGGAGTGGAGGAGAGAGAAGGGTGAAGAAGGAAGTGAGCTAGAGGAGAGTTGAAGACAACAACTAACGGCATGAGGAGGAGTGAGGGGTGAGCTAGCCTCATTTTGTTTGACGATCCTTAGAACGTCACAAGAAGTGACGTCACCCAACATCGCTAAGAGCACCTTTAACTTGTATAGTAATTTGTCCCACTAATGGCACTTCTAATAGTGCCATCCATCCCCCACAGTTTATTACTCTATAAACTATCTAAACACTGTTAATATGTTATGAATACCTTTCACGTTTTGGGTTAGTAGCGGAGGAAGTACTCCGATCCTTAGTACTAAAAACACTGGTTTAATCTTTAACAATGTGATTTAAAAAAGAATTGTATCCCTCTGAAATGAGTAGAGTAGAGGCATAAAGTAGCAGTGTACATTTGAAAGTACATGCACCTTAAATGTTGTAGTGTTTTAATAGTACAACCTTGGTGTTAAAGCCCAAATTACAGAAACCAAATAACAGCAGACCTAGATAATATAGGAAACGCTGACAGTCACTAATCCATCCTATCTTAGATATTTTTGTAATTAGGTGTGAATAACCACTGAGCATAATTTATATACATGTGGCATGCTGCCAGTTGCCTCGGACGCATTTGGCGACATCTAGCGGCTGGTTATGATACAGCGTTTATTTTGACAAACCTGGCCTGGTAGACATTTAAAACAATTCTACAGGGAAATATTTACCCGTGTCTGAGTATTTATAGTTCAACAATTATTCTACATCCTACCATTCAAATCTTAATTCTAAAAAAATATATTATATTTTTTATTTGACAGCCAATAAGCTATTTGCGAATAACAAAACTAAATGTGTTACCCGTGTAAACTATAGCTATGATACTGATAATTAAGAAGATAATGCTAGACAGTAAGATATAAAGAGAAATAGAACGTAAGTACAGATGTAATCAACAGCTGATACAGTATAACGTTAATTATATTGTCGTTTCCGTACTTTCACTTTGTAATTGTAGCCTACCACATTTAGTACAAAATAGAGAAAAGCCCAATATATGTGCATTGAAAGATTACCTTAAAGCATGATTTTATATTAGTGAAGTGTTGTATAGCCTTTCAAATCACATTTTACTAGTCTATTTCTCTTTAAAAACATCATAACTAGGCCTATCAACAACAACAAAAAACTAAAAAAACAACGGTTTCCAATTGTGTAGTTCTACAATTTAGAGCCAATAAATGTCGAAGACTCACCTCCAGGTGTGCAGCCGTTTATGCCATAAGAACGAGATGCTCGGAGAGACAATCCATCTACAAATGTGTGGGCTATACGTTGGATAAAACGAAAGAAGAAGCAAACGTCTGCAACCGTTTGCCGTGTGCCAGTAGACCTACAGCAGGCTGCGTATAGTTTCACTTTTATTTTAGATAAACCCCGAGGCGAAAACAACAAGTTGCGCAGTAACCCATTTACTCCGCTGTGAGCCAGCAGGCCTGAGGTCAGTACCAACAGCTCCTTACTTCATAGAGGAAACAGCAATTGCAATTTATTTACAAAATGAAAGGATTATGAGTTAACTAGCGAAAATGCACATCGAATATACATTTTGTTTTTTAAATGTTGCTGTTTACCTTGAATTGAAAGTGAAATGACTCTGGACTTATTTCCACGGAAAAAAGATGATGATGGTGCTTCCCCTGAACCTTCATAAAGCATAGCGTAGGCCTAGATGTAACTTAGGCACATTAAAGGGGAGAACTACATTTTTTAACGTTAGACAATTAATTCCTTTGAAGCTTTTTTATTTCCATTCAGATATTTTTTTAAATAGAAATAGAATGAAAACATAAAAGCATCTTGCAGACAGTTTACTGAACACAAAGCATTATGACAGCCTGTGCTGATAATCATACCAAGCTATTTATAATAATAATAATATTAATAATAATAATAGTAATAATAATAATGGGTTTTACCTTGATCAAATTTTTCTTTGTTAAAGATATAGAACTATGTAATATTTCTAGAATTAAGTGTCTAAAAATTACCATACCTGTGTTATGTATTTTCATTAGTTGTGTTTATCCCAAATGTTTCCAACAATGTTTAACCCAGAGAAATCATTAATTGTGTTAAATGTGGTTCGGTAGCCTGTCTATGGCGTCATACAACTTTTGACTCCCCTAGTTAACCAAAACACCAGGCCCGCGTCAGAGAAGGGGAGAACTTCCACTCTCTGGAAACTTCTGGCTTCTGAACTGGTTGGAGTTTCACACTGGTTTTTTATGAGGGCGCTTACAAGCGAGTGTAGAATGAATGGAGGTCTATGGAGCTACACCCCTCAAAATCCACTTTTATCAGGATGTAATTGCCTAGTAACTTGAACGTTTCATTCATAAGGGGAGGCTAAGAAAATACACACTGCTTGGAGTTAGATTTAAAAAGATTTTGCTAATGTTTTAAAGACCTTGCCGAAATATTCACACATGCACACACATGCACACAGAAACACACGCTTTGGATGCCATCAAGCGGGATCTCTGGTCTTAATCAGTAGGGTGTTATTGACAACAGCGACTAAACCTGTGAGAAATCGAAAGGACGGGCCCCTGAATAGTTCAGCTGGTAGAGTGGGCGCCCATACATAAAGGTTTAAGATACTCCTTGACACAGCGACCCAGGGTTTGACCTCTCTCTCCCCTTTCATTTCTTCAGCTGTCCTGTCAATAAATCCCTAAAAATGTAAAATAAAAAAATAAAAAATCTTTAAAAAGAAATCGAAAGGACATAAGTATTTGTTCATTAAACTTGCGACCTATAATCCATGTTAAACTTGCAAAAACTACAATCAAACCTAAGACTTCTCAACAGAAATCAGGCAAGAGAGACATATTTAGCCGTCTACCTTCACGCCAAGATCCGCCCTTCAAAAGCATTCACACACTACTACTACTACTATTGGCCAGGCTTCCACACCTACACCATGTACAGGTCCATGTACAGGGGCATGGACGTGTCCAATCGGCTGTCCTAATCTTAACCACTCAAGCTGTCAATGCCTAACCCCAACCAATCGAGTGCTATTGAAGGGCAGGTCTTGGTGTGGTCATACTAAGATTCGTAGTTTCACACCCCGGGCCAAACATGGTGACACATTTTTTTTTTACTGAAATGGTTTGTGCTGAATACCCTGTTGCAAGTGCTCTACCTTTTTATTACCACAAATTAAGATACACGTCTCTGCTGATTGGGTGTCACCTGTGAATCACACCGTTGCGAGTATGTTAACGTCAACAGTCTATGGTTCCGAGGAAGCATGTCGTTCGACGCAGAAACCGTAGCCGTGAGATTGAACGTGCCCCTGATGATACATTCAGGAGTAATTGTAGATCATAAGTCACAGAATTACACACAGTGTCATTTTTGATTGATTACTTACCACTTTACAACAGTAGCCTAATGCAGTAGAGACCTTAATATTGATATATTTCAATATTGATTCAGCTTAGGCTACCACAATGTGCTATGTGGACAAGTGGCTAGTGCTAATGCTTGGGGGCTAAACTGTACCGTAACAGTTTCAACAATGTTCAACCAGCTCATAAAGTTTAGATTGATTGTTTTGACAACAGTTAACAAATTACGTAAAGTAACGTTAGCTAACGAATCTGATTGCTTTATTTGAGCTACCTGTTTTATAAATTCACGTTACACAAAGACATTATGTGAAATGATAATAGACACAAACAAATAGGTACTGTACATAAAATGCCTAAAAATGTCAATCAACATGACACTATAACTTGGATTCTTTGCTCTGATAATCAGCTGTGGTCTCTCCAATATTAGCTTCCTCTTCTAATTCTTTTTTGATCATATAATAGTGAACTTGTCACTTAAGCAACTTGTTAACGTTTTATTCTAACTGGCGGCAGGTAAAAGCCAAACAGCTGTAACCTCTGTGGTCAGTAAACACACAGCATGTCCAGTGTGTAAACTCACCTGCATATTAGCTGCATTTGTGATATGGTCTCTGGAAACGCCTTCCCATAAGTTTCTGACAGCAGAAAACAGGAGACAGCACCAGAAAGGGCGAGATCCCCCATCAATATGTATGGGAGTGGGTTATAGTATTGGCTGAGGAGAGATATAAAGAGAAAGAGAAATTTGGAGTGAGTTATAAATGAAAAAAAAACTGGTCACAATAAAGGAAACATTCAGACGCTCTAGGCTTATAGGCAGAGCCAGCAGAACCGTTATATACTAATAAAGTTGTATTTAGTAAGGCATGTTGGTTAAAATGCAGACTGCTTATGACCTCATGGTTTTTTTTCTCCATGAAAGGCTTTTAAATAACTTGTCCAGTCTAAGACTGCGTGAACAATGTCCTAAGAGCTGAAAAGAAAAGTGGCCACACTTTTCTTTATGAACCTTCTCTAACCCCTTTCTGACATGTTAAATTATCAATCACCTACAGTATGGCTTCTACATCACCTTGACAAATAAATGCTTTACTGTTTTATAGCACACAAATGAGCAGAAAAGCAATGAACATGTAACCAGTTCATGGTGAAAGGGTTGAGTTGCTAAGCTCACGTGGCATTGTTTTTTTTTTTTATATGTAGCTTCACAAGTACCATTTGAAACACTGGTGTTATTTATTAATTTGATACAGCATTGCAGCACACTGTATGTACTCTAATACCAAAATTGTATAATTGCTGTACTCTGTGCAAGTGCATGGACCACATTTGATAAAAAAACGCTGGACAGTTGAGCTGGAGTTCAATCACATAAAATAGAATATAATTGATTGGAATGTAATCCTGTCCTCAAGTTCCTTAAATTTATAATTATCATTTTTACAGTCTATGGGTTGCAGTAAATTCACAGTGTAAGTTTCAAATTGTGCTTGAATAAATGCTGCAGATCATCAAGACCAATATTTGATGCTGTGGTAATAATTGTCATGGGCTGCAACCTAGGTCTGGTCTGTTTAACAAAGTAACATCTATTACACAATAACATTTACAATAACTAACTCAGAGCAATACCTTATTGAAAATAGCATTATATCATTAAAAAGCTGTCCTCAATTATTTTGAGACAAATAATCTAATCTATAACACATTCTCCAGAATGGAGAACTGTTCTGATATTTTATGGAAAGTTATGCACATTACACACAAATATTATTGGGACCACTAAAAATTAACATGTAATATTGATATTCACAGTATAGACACAATCACTGCTTTCCCTGTTGCAATTTGGCCACAACTGAGCACATTGACCATGCACGGTCCAGTCGTATTTGCCCTAGTTTTGTTAAAAGACGAAACAACTCAGGCTTTGTGTTGGCAGGGTGCATACATTCATATTTTAATTAAATGTGTTGTACCAAAAATTAGAGACCAATCAGACAATGTTTTCAATTGTATACAAACACTGTAAGATTTAATCATTTTCTACGAAAAATCAACTGAGTAGGAAAATAGACCTTTCAAAAATGATGACAAAACCCAAACGTTCTTGCCAGTATACTTTTGGATCCCACTGTGCTTGTCTTAGATTTTTTATTTTGGGATGTGAGATTATTACTTTTAAGCAAAAATCTTTTTTTCCTTTCTTTCTTAACAGTGAAGCAAGGCAATTGAAAAAAACTATGGAGTACGAGTCTGGATATCAGATTTGGCCCCATGTTGTATGGATGGTTTCTTCCTTCTTTCATCTTCTACATATTTCCCCTTTTTGGATCCATTGCAGAACCTGTAATCAAAAGAAACACTGTGGGAAATACGGCATATAAGCAATACAGTGATCACAGATGCATAAATGGCAGTTGACAATTATATTTTATACTCATCTTTTTTTATTTATTTCTTGAACTAATGCAACATGTACATTTTTTCGAGTGGTTAAAGCTAGGCATTTATGTCTAACCCTACGTTTTGTGTTTCCGGTGTTTGAATATAACCATAGTACTCCATGTAGATCTGCAACATCATATCAGTAATGCAACCAATCTTGACCATTTTATGAATAGTCCTTCTGTGACTAAGATTGTCTAAGTCGTGTTTGATCAATACATTATGAAACTATTTTGTAAAAAGGAAACTCTAATAATAAGTGAACTACACTGATTGATCTGAATGAAATGCACCTACCCTTGACATTCTTGCATCTGCTCCAATGTTTCTGGAAGATCTCTATTGAAGGTCTCCGGAAGAAAGAGGTTCACCACAGAGGAGGCAATTGTAAGACTTCCCATGAAAATATAAGGCAGAACCTTATTATAAGTACCTGTAAATAACAAAGGAGCATAATTCTGCATTATAAATGACAACAATTTACCTGAATGTAGTTCTTTTAGATACATACACTATATCAACGCATTGTCTTTGTGAGATAACATATTCAACATCTACACACCTAAATAGATGACATAAGGTGCCGTGATACTGCCAATTCTTGCAGCAGAGGAACACATTCCCATGCCGACGTTCCTGAGTACAGTGGGGTAAATCTCAGCAGTGTAGATGTAGACGATGCTGAAGGCCATGGTGAAGCCAAACTTTCCAGTCATTTCTAGTGCCAGAGCAACATACTGAAGGGCTGAGGAAAGATGTCAAGAGAAAGGGAAATTTGGAGTGAGTTATAAATGAATTCCCTAGACTTACCTAATCTTTGAGAATGAAAAAAATGCTCACAAATAAGAAAAAATTCAAGCACTTTAGGCAGAGCCAGCAAAAATGTTATATTCCAATAACGTTATTTAGTCAGGCATGTTGGTTAAAATGCCGACCACTTTAGACCTCACAAGTTCTTGTTCAAGGACAGGCTTTAATATAATTTAGGACTATAAAACTAAAGAGTGACTGAACGATGTCTTATTTTCTGTGACTTAATCTTTTGTACTAAGAGCTGAAAAGAAACGGAGAGCACTATTTTCTTTATGAACCTTCTTGAACCTCTTTCCGACAGATTAAATTATCAGAGGATGCAATCACCTACGGTATTGCTTCTTTATCACCTTGACAACTTTGACAAATAAATGTTACACGATTTTATAGCACACACAGGAGAAAAAAAGGTTACACTGTCTTATTGCTTATAAAGCAATTAACGTAACTAGTTCACGGTGACAGGGTTGAGTTCCTAAGCTCACGTGGCACTAGGTTTGTTTAATATATAGCACCATAAGTACCATTTGAAACACTGATGCTATATATAAATTTCACACAGTACTGCAGGACACCGCATAAAATATACATGTAAACTAGTTTACTAAAAAAAAATACCAAGTAGTACATTTCTGAGCTTTATACATGGCGTCACAGTAGATAGTGTCACAGAAACGTTTTTATTTCTAACTTATATTGCAAGATTGAATTCTGTGAAAGTGCTTAGAAAATAGGTAATGTAAAAAAACGCTGACAGTAAATCTGCACTCGGTTTCAACATCTTGTACTGTAATCGTTTGGAGTCACCAAATTTCGAGATATACTGTATGGTTTTCAATGGAGAGGAAGGGTATGGAAAAATTGTGATCTGAAAAGACAATAAAGCGGTCAGACAAATATAGTGGTGTAAACATTACAATATATTCCTCTGAGATGTAATGGAGAAAAGTATAAAGTTGCCTAGCATTTAGATAGGTACATATATTTGAGTACAGTACTTGAAAACATGTAGTTAGCTACATTCCACCACTGCTGCAAAGTAAATGTGCCTCTTAGAGAGCAGCTGCTATTATGGAGTCAGTTGTATTACATTGTGTACAATGTATTTTCTCTTTGCAGTGCTGCAGTTTTTGTAATATGTCTCTCCACATTTCTATGTCTAATTCACAGACCTCACTGTGAACACTATTTTGTAACAGTTTTAGTTGCTAACACTGTGTGATAAGATATTGTGTGTGTGTTAGATAGAGTAGGTTGTCACAATGTAATTTTATCAAGTCCTACTATCAGGAATGAACTGGATTAGAAGAAGAAGTCCTCCTCCAATGGCGAGGAACGATGACAGAAGTGCTCTTCTTGGACATTTCCTTAGCAGCCAAGTAGAAACAACATAGGCAGGGACCTCGGTAGTAGCTGATAAAAAACAGTTCATAAAGGGGTCGCCACTCAGGTTGGAGGTGTTCAGCGATAATCCAAAATACCCAATGTTTATTGCCATCCTGAGAAAGGGAAAAAAAAGCTATTTGTATTATTATATTAGTAAATGTCATGACATTCAGGTTTACATTGTATTTTTTTCGACCGGTTTCTTGCTGACATGACACCTTGGTTTTCTGACACTATACACATGCATGTATATAGATAACAACATCTAATGTGAATGATGACCATTAATAAAAGTCAGAATGATGAAAACAAAAAAAAACAACCAATCACCACAAAACGAGACACATCAGTGTGATGCATCTGATGTTCTTGGATTTTAGGACATCAAGCATGCTGTATGTCCTGCTTGAAGACAACGCCTGTAGCAGAAACCAATGCAAACAAGAGAATTCATGTGGTTACATTTTCCAGACTTGCACACAGAACATCTGAAACATGTTTTGATCAGATTCAATTGATTTCAATAGTTTTAGGGTGCAATTAAGTACACCATATTAACTTAATCCTAAGTCTTTTTTAGAACTATTGCTTTATTCTAAATATTAACAAATTAAGAAAAACATTTTTGTCTTTAAAGATAATTTGCAATATTAGTATTTGTTAACTTGACAGAGAAACTGTCACTATTCTGTACTTTTGAACCAACTTTTACTCAAGCTAGGCAGAAGCATACATGACAACTAGCATACATGTACTGGAAGAGGAACAAATGTAATGAGCCTGTAGTTAGTATCTCCATGTCGGAAAATACTCTTTTTTTGTTCCAAAAGGTTAAACGGACATTATCCGTAAAAGGTGAAAATGTACAGTGTGAATATTAATGACAATATGTGAATCTAACCTCAGATACTTTAAAGATTACGGTTGGCGCTTCAACTTTGTTTTTCCTTGCAGCATCCCTCACAATGGCCTCAGCCTCCTCCACTCGTCCCTGAGTGACCAGCCACCGAGGAGACTCTGGGATGAACCTGCACAATCAAAACTGGTTTACTGCCAATGCCAACAAAATATATATTTTTTCAATCATCATATCTTGCTGTAAAACTAGGAAGGCTGACTATGGGCCCATTATGTTTATGTAAATGAGAACGAGAATTATAAGTGACGTACCACCACAGTGGGATGTAGACCACAGCAGTTGTGGACAGAACGGCAAGCAGAGTCCTCCATTCCCGGATGCTGTATGCAATCCAGGGTAGTGTCATGTACCCAATGCAATAGAAAAGGAAGGCCCCAAGAGTTGTGAAGAGCACTCGCATAGTTTTACTCAAAACCTCAGTTCCTGTCCAAGACAAAAGCCAACATGTATAGTGATGAGCGTGAAACTGAAAAGAGATAAACCTGATGAGATGTATTTTACAGGTTATACCTAGTACAAATGCAGAAATATAAATGGATATCTGGGAGGCGCCAACAAAAAGGAACATGATGCAGAACATCTTCCATGAATGAGAGAAGGACTGAAGCAGGACTGAGACACACTGGGCCCCGAGAGAGATGAAAACAACCTTCTTCCTCCCAAACCTGAATGGAACAGAACTGTATGTCATTGACAGTGATTCACAGACACAGTGCATTTAAAATATATGACAGTAAGATCTTTGTGGCGGGGGTGGGTGAATAGCAATAAATAGAGGTCTCTGAACTGGCAACCTGATAGAGGTATACCTTTTGAAAGCTTTAGTCTTTATAATTACCCAATGTGACACAATGATCAAAAAGCCTAAAACCCCAATGGCCCTTGAACCCTTTTTCCAACCATTAGGTTAAATATTTTCACAGCTGCAAAAGGGCAAAACAGTTAAACACCGTAATGCCCCACACTGCTATGTCCACAGCCCTATGCTTTACTACGTGTTTGTCAGAACATAACCCTCACCACAACTTGCATAAAGTAGAAGTATTTAGGATTTCTATTGGGTATTTAGCATTTAAATTCTAATTAACCCCAACTAAGAGCAATTCAACTAAGAACATGGGTGTGGTATCTCATAATTTCAAATTCTTCCAGTAAAGTTCAGCAGACTCTTGCATGTCATCTGAGTACACACATTAAAACCAACCATCATCATTATTATTATTATTATTATTATTATTATTATTATTATTATTATTATTATTATTATTATTACACAAATTTGCCCTCGGGGGCACATGGTTGATGCCTCATTGGCACACTACTTGTGGCTACACGTCTTTCTGTCATCTTAGACCATTTAATAAAGATGAAGGTGTCCTAAAATTTTGGAAACCATCAAAGTGAAGCCTGATGAGGACTTTACAGTGGGAGACGTTTTTTGTAGTGAAAACACACCCTTTCTTAGAGATCATCTTCAACAGTAGATGGGGCTGTTTTCATTATAATGACAGCTTAACGTTCCCAGTGTGAAATCCTTACCTAAACCATAATTTTCCATTTGTATAAGCCTTCGCCAACATTTCACACATGATTAAAAAAACTACACTAAACTTAGGCAGATAAAACAGATCACCTACAGTATGTCATAAATGATAAAAACGTATCTTACTATACATAAAGTACAATTAAGGTTCACATTGGACAATGAAATTAATAAGTTATGGGGAACTTTAGCAGCAAGTAAGGATGAAATACCTGTCAGATAGATAGCCTGAGATTAGAGACCCAAAGAGGTATCCCACAAAGAGAGTCGAAGATGCAAAGGGAACTTTCCACTGGTCATCACAAACAAGGTCCCACTGTGAAAAGACATGAATATACAGTATATATTTCAAAACAAAAAAAAACAAGGGAAATGTCCTATAACTAACACCAAGAAAACACAAACGTGCATATTCCTACTGACCTCAGTGACTATATTGGACTGGTAGATCTCTCTGCTGTAGTTCCATCCATCTAAACATCCCTCCTGCTCCAAGTTAGTGAGGTTGACATTCCTTCCAGGAATATATCCTTCATCTGAGAGATTTCTCACCACATCTAGCCTATACCTACTGCACCGGCTAAGGACTTCGTTACCATCTACAATTGTAAAAGGAATGATGGCCTGAGTCCACTCCTCAGTCAAGTTAACGTCTGGAATGAGACAGTGATGTTCTGGAGTTGCCCCGACAAAGACAATGTAAAGTCCATTGAATCCAGTTGAGACAAAAACTGTGTTTAGAAGAAAAAATGTGGTCCAGAAATAAGGACCAGTCTGCCCGAGGAATGCAGTGTCTTCATCATAATCTCCCATTCTTTATAAAAAGAATACCTCCCTGCTCTTGAGGGACAAAAAAAAAAATCTATGAGCATGAGCCGTGGTATCCCTTTTCAGTCTCCAAGTCTTCAGCTTAGTACCAGAGTGTTAGGTTTGAGCTCTCTGTGGAGCAGAGTGATCTGGTCACTCAGTGGGACGGAGTCACAATTGAAAAACTTTCAGTTTCCAGCCCTGAGAGAGTATTTAACCGTCTTCCAAGGGGATAACATTTTCACCAGTGTCTTAAGACAGCTCTGTCCTCTCACTCACTGATTTGATTTAGTCATAGTAAAATGATCAATAGCTTCAAAGTGACCAATCCTTTCACCCAGCCCCCGCACCGTTGTGTTTAAAGTCGTATTTTCTCTAAACAGCATTCCACACTTTATACCCCAAAGTACTGCACGTGCCTGTACTTTAAATGTTGCTAAGTAGCATTAGGAACCCCCATTGGACATTTCTTTTTACCACACTGGAGGGGCAAACAGTTATGTAAAAACAAGCCTGTATGTTGGCTTTGAATTGTATAATAACTATCCTTTTACACTAAAACATGTTTAGACTGTAACATGAATATGTTTATTGGGTTTATTAATGTGTTTTGCCTGAATTTACTATAATTGTTGTACTGTGTAACTAAAGGTGTTCCAACTCAGGCCACAGTGTGACACTATTAATCAGTTTAATGAGTACATGAACTAGCTTTCAGTAAGTTAATGTTTCAACTGAGTTAAATATGCTAAGGATGCAAATGTTTTCTCTCCATTTGCAAGGCTGTGATATGTTGTTTCACACAATGGTCATTTAGTATAGTAAATGATAATGTTAACACATGATAGGATTATGTCACAGTCTTTGATCAGCAAAGACACCAAATGGCTTTTAGAAACAACTCATCAGTAGTTCACAGATGAAATAATCCATTCGCACAAAAGTATGAAAAGAACTGGTTGCCAGATGTAAGCCAGTACTAAATTAGCTAACATGCCACAGTAGGTTTAACATTGTTTGCTGGATGCACAACAGGTTTCTTATGAGTGGATAATAAGCTTAAATGATTTATTCTAACCAAGTTATGATAATCATGTGAAAATCCAACAGTAGTTTACCTCTAAACCAAGTTAAGAGTGGATTTCTATAGGGCAAAAAAAGGCAAAAGTCTTGCTCAATAATACTGTAGCAAGGTAAATTCTTACCTATATCGCACCAGGGATAACACCACTCTGACATATTGCTATACAATAGTCAAGCATGCCTATCGCTGTCTCCCCTGTGCAGCTTTCGCAGTCTCTGATCACTCACTCTCCCGGCTTACAGGCAGATACTAAAATCTGCTATGTTTGTGCTCAAAACTGACGAGATATACCAACGAAGATTTTGTGTGTACTCGTTGAAACCTTCGGCCATTACAGCAACAATAAATCCTTGCAGGACACTACGCAAGCTTAATCAGGCCAAGGAGGAGGCATGCAGAATGGGACAGAATCCTGTACAACCAGGCCAGAAACACACTAACAAAGAAGATCAGAGAGAGAACCTATGAACCTGTGTCAGAGGCGTGCAGGACATCACCAGCTGCAGTGCTCAGTTGTGCCCCCCCCCCCCCCTGCACACACATACACACACTGTGGAGAAGCATCAATGGCTTGACAATCTGCATGTGTTTTACAGCAGGTTTGATAAGCCCATGTTCTCACCTCTCACCTCAACAGACACCAAACAACCAATTGCTCCGTGCCACCCCCTCAACGCTCCCCACAGACCCCCACTCAGGATCTGTGAGAAGAGTGTGTGTCAGCTCTTTCAGAGATAGAAGATCCGCCCAGATGGCGTCACCTTTCCTGACACGCTTTAAACAGATGACACCGTAGTGCTTCATTTGAGACAGGTGTGGGTGTTAAGAATGTTTAATTTAATGAATTTGTAAATTCTATTTTTCCTTTTTTTTTTAAATGATCTTATAAAGTTGGAATCATGGTTATACTGAGGACTGGTTTTGAAGGGAAAGGTAAATAATATGCCACTCAGGAGTGTATCTAGTGAGAAAGAAATGTGTAAGGTTCCCAGGAGGACAATGTTGTTAGGTTTACTTTTGAATGTGCGTGCGTTTTAATTTCTCTTCAAACTTTCGTCACAACTACTGGGCCTGCAACACTAGTATGCTTCAGGGTAACCAGCCCCAGTGGGACTATATAGAAACTTCCTCATCGCACCTCTCGCTTTTGGTCGGTGGTTCACGGACAAACAGATGATCAACAATCTACTATCCTAACAGAGCTGTGTTTGTAACATTATAATCAAATATATACATGAAAATAGGTTGAGTATGACATAAACAGTATATTTACATATAAACCTTTATATACCGCCGGTCTCTGTTGCCTTCAGCGCCTTCCGAAGCACCTGCTTCAGTGTTTGTCTCAAACAGAGTTGGAGACTGTATTGGTGGGGGGGCCCTTGGCCAGGTGTCTGTCACTCAAGCCGGGCTGTGGTTCTATCTTGTCGTGCTGATGATACTCAGGGGGCTGATGTTGTTCTAATTATTCATCTGAAAGAGCAAGGCTGGATGTTGTGATGCTGAACTCCTCTCTGCTAGCATCACTGCAGGCGCCGCCAGGCTTTTTAATAGCATCGAGCAGACTTCTGAATAGCTGAACTGAAACTCGGTTTCCTGCATGTAGGTCAAAACTTTCGACTAATCGTCCAGCCTACTACATACCTCATCAGCTTTTGTTTCAGTCCTTCATAAACATACGTTCAGACAGGGAAACTACTCTATGCTGATGGTGTTTTCTAGTCTTTTTTGGACGTTTAACCTTCTAAATATCTATCTGTTTTGTTTGCAATTGCCTAACTTTTCAAACCAACCTTTAGGTTCTAGGATTGATAAATTCCTGTCACAAAACTTAAGTCAACGGGGCCTCGCATCAACAGTTTATAATCTTATTTCTAACAGAGTGAAAAGGTTTAGATGTCATAAGGAACACTGGGGGCCAGGACCTCAGAGTTAATTTAACAGATTAGCAATGGGAACAGATATCTGACTGTGTACTGTCCTCTTCGATTTGTGCCAGACACAGACGTTGTAAGACAGTGCACGACTTTCCACAAAATCTGACAACCTTTCTGAGCCCATGTCAACACATTAGACATCAACAAACTGACAAGTCATAACTGAGCCATGAACTAACCCTCCTCCTCCCCTACCTGTATGTTTCTCTTTGTTTTGGATTGCTGTATTGTTTTGCTTCGTTTCGTATGTCCTGGTGTGTGTGTGTGTGTGCGTTGATGAGTGGTAGGTTTTTGTTTCTTCAACTTCAGTACCACCTTCATCACACTGCTTTGGAATCTCTCAGGACCTAAAGTGGGAATAAACACTATCAGAGAAAAGGCACGCAGAGGATGTACCTCCTGTGCCTTGGAAAGTTCAACCTGTCTCTGTCTTGTTCAGCTTGAGACTTTTAAGGAGTTGTAACAAAGGGAAAAATGCATTCTATTTGGACCTTGGACCAAATAAACCATAATAGCTGTCATAACAGAGATACAAGGGTACAGAGTGCATCTGAGGAAAGTGGCTAAAAAGTAGAACATAAGAAACCGGTCGTGTATGGAAGAAAGAGTATGTCTGCGCTCCCTTTGCATATACTGTAATGATGGAATTTTCCAACAACACCATGTAGATTTGGAGTCAAGCTATATTTAGTTGTAATCATACGGATGCATACATGTACACAAACACACATAGTATACTATACATACACCTCTCTCTCTCTCTCTCTCTCATACACACACACACACACACACACACACACACACACACACACACAAACACACTGTGGTTAATAATCATTTAGACAACCGCAGCCAAAAGTAAGTACAGCGGGTGGTAGGTGGGATGGTTTAGTAGCTGAAACAAAACCACTGAACTCCAAAGTCCTCCATCCGTGTCTGCTTTGAACTTGCTCCACGCTCTGCAACCACAAACATGAACGACTATGAAGATGCAACCGCCTTTCTAGGGGAATGGGGACGTTTCCAGCAGCAGGTGTTTTTCCTCCTCTGTCTGAGCATCGTCCCGAACGGTTTCCTGGGTATGTCGATCGTGTTTGTGGCCGACACGCCGCCCCACCGCTGCCTCATTCCCGCGCACGTCAACCTGACCGCCGCATGGAGAAACAGCAGCATCCCGATGGAGGAGGAGAGCCACAGCGACGCGTTGGTGCCCAGCAAGTGCGCCAGATACAAACTTGAAGATGTATTGAGTTTCTCGGACAGAGGCTTGCTGCCCGGCGTTGATGTTAACCTGTCTAATGTGCCAACAGAAAGCTGTTTGGATGGGTGGGAGTACGACAAGAGCATGTACATTTCTACCATCGTGTCTGAGGTTTGTGCTCCTGCGCTGCTACTCAAGTGATTGGTGCGTGTGTGTGTGCGTGCGTGCGTGTGTGTCGTCATGGCAAAATGTAGCCTATTTATTGTAGCAGTGTGTACTGAAGTAGCCTATGTCCTGATATTAAAGGGAAATTGTGGTCAATTTCAACACGTTGTTCTATTGTTTTTAAATTTGGAGTGCTGTCACTAGAGAGAAAAACTAACCAATCAGTGCTGCCTATACACTACGTAATCCTCCTGCTAGCGTTAGCACCCAACAGGCTTAAACAGGGCAGGTTTTAGACTTGTTTTTAGCCTCCTAACATGTTCAAAATGTCAATAAAAGTGCCTGTTGGGTGCTAACACTAGCGGTAGGATAACATGGTGTAGACAACAGTGATTGGTTTCCTTTTTCTCTCTGATAGCACTCCAAATTTACAAACAGTATAGCTACGTATTGAAATTGAACCGGAATTCTTCTTTAAGGACCGCCTATTGTGAGCAGACACACTCAAAGTATTTTCCCGTCATATAAATGTGTTTTGATGTTATTATCATGCTGTTGGTGATGTGTCGCTGTTTTTATTCCGGTGTTGTGCCAAAAATCTAGAAGTTTTGGTGCTTGAACTTAAGTGTATGTGTCGCAGGACAGTCACCTTTTTGTAAATTTAACTGCAACAGCAACTGAAAAGACCGCGATCTCACTGGGGCCTGTACCTGGCTTACTGTCAAACTTAAATGCAACAGTCGCTAAAACGAAAGGGGGGAGATTTTTGGCACAACACTGGCGAGCCCAAATGGTCAAGTTAGCAACTGAAAAGTGTGGAATGGTTTAATATCCTATAAATTTATAGCTGCCCATTATTTTTTTACTTAAAAGCTTTTCTTATGATGCAGCAAAATCTGAATATGTTGGGTCTTCATCAGCTGTAACTTAACCCAACTCTTGTAACAGAACATAAAACAGTAAAATAAAGCAAATACAGAAACTAAACTTCAAACCACACACCAAGCTACATATGCGATTGGATGGTTTTTCTTGTAGAAAGAAGAAATTTCGGATTTGACACTTTTTATGTAGTTAATGTACTCTGACCTTCATTCTGCATGTTTGTTTGTGTGTATTTGCAGTGGGACCTGGTGTGTGATGACAGGTGGAAGCACCCGCTGACTTCCTCTCTCTACTTCTGCGGGGTTCTTACGGGCTCATTTGTTTCAGGACAGTTCTCTGACAGGTTAATGACAAAAGTTAATTTACGTTTTTTAAGGTTCAAACTGCAATGCGGTAGAACCCTTCTATGTTTGTCTGTTGTAGTTATTATTTGTTGTCTGCCTCAAATTCCCGTGAGCTGGAATGAGCTAGAAACATGAAACTTGGGGGAATAACTAAAAATGGAGTGCATGTGCTTTTAAAAAAATATGAACCCAATCGGCCACATGGTGGCGCTGTAATTAAGGCTTCAGAATGCAAACTTTGAAAGGCCACGCCCCCCACATGGTAAGTCCGATTGCCTTTGAATTTCTCACAGGTGCAGCTTAATGCGCTCTACAAAAAAGTCTCAAGGACCATAAAGATCCACTTAGAAAAATTACACCATTTGGATCAAACTTATTTCGAGTTGCATAAAGCATATCCATATCTCATTTACTTTTCAAGTTATTGACCAATGAACTTCAAAAGGTGCATTGCTCTGGACATAAATGAACACAAATCAGCAACCGTAAGGTCAATCATCTCAAAACTTACAGGGTATGTTCAGATAAGTACCCCAGATATACCCAGACAGTAGTATTTACATACGTCACTAGGGGGCCTGTAGGATATGTTTTATAATGACGTTGGACCACGTGTGAAATTACTTTGAAGTCATTATTGAGAAAAAAAGTTTAAACTTGCAGCTATATTTTCTAATTGTTTTTAAAAAAAAATCATTTAAATGTACTCAACACATCTCCTGGCCAAAAGTTGATGTATGTGCAAGTGCCCGCTGTTTCAGTGGAAGTCAAAGTAGAACTGCAGGAAAAAGTCAAATTTCACACCTTTATGTACTTATTCTGACTAAATGGATAAAGAGATGTAAAGTGCAGTAAAAAACAAGCAGCATAAAATGTTACAGGACTAACACTGTTTAATCTAAATACATGTGAAAGGGGAACCGCACTGATGTTACATGTCAACGCCCGTTTACAGGTCTTGGGTAGTAACCATCCCCTGAGAAAAATCTGGCTCTTTAGCCGCTAAATGTTGGTGACTTTCTTCACCAGTTAGTCCGGTGCGGGGCAGGTGGTGTACAGTGGGTTTGCTGCTGGACCGAGGTTTCCCTCAACAGACAGAGGGAACTGTTAGGTTGGTTGACTTTCCCATCACCACAGCATGCTTACTTGGCTATTTGACTGTGCTTTGTATCATTTTCAGGTATGGGAGAAAAATAGTGTTGTTTGTTACCATGGCAGTCCAGACAGTGTTCACATTCATCCAGGTCTTCTCTTCATCCTGGACCATGTTCTGCGCCATGTTCTTTGTTGTTGGGTTTGGACTAATCTCCAATTATGTGGCTGCATTTGTGCTAGGTACTTTAATTCTCCTCTACTCATTGATTCTCAGCTGTACTTGGTCTCTAACATGTTCATGATAATGTTAAATAATGTCTTCATTCCTTCCTTGTGTTTTGACCCACATCCTTTCTCTTGTGCTAAGGGACAGAGATATTGGGCCCACGTGTTCGGACGGTTTTCTCCACCGCGGGTGTAACTCTTTTCTTTGGTGCGGGCTACATGCTGCTGCCGCTGTTTGCTTATTTCATCAGAGACTGGAGGATGCTTCTCTTAGGCCAGACCCTGGCTAGCTTCCTCTATGTGCCTCTCTGGTGGTAGGTAGGTGTGTGTGTGTTGGTTTAGTTGATGTTATAAATTTGTCTTTTTGCATAATTTTGTGAAATTCTTTTTGGTGTATATAGTGCCTGATGGCAGTGCTGTAAGTAGATAGATTCAGGCAAGTGAATCAATCCATAAATTAAAATAACGATCTAGACAGTTTTGTTAGAGCTGAAACAATTCATAATTTAATCAGGAGTTGACAGAATAAATTATTCAGGATCTATTTTGATAAGTCCGCAACATTGTGACAAAAAGAAAGCTGAGTCAAAAGGCAAAGCTCTCGATCTACCGGTCAATTTTTGTACCTACCTAACCCCCTTTGGTCATGAAGGCTGGGTCATGATCAAAAGACCGAGAGTCAGGGTACAAGCAGTCGAAATGGGTTTCCTCAGAAGGGGGGCTGGCGTCTTCTCACGCTGCTCCTTTGCGTCTAAGGAGCCAGTTGAGGTGGTTAGGGCATCTGGTAAGGATGTGCCCTGGTCCCTCCCTAGGGAGGTGTTCCAGGCACATCCAGCTGGGAAAGGGGAAGTTTTTCCCCGCGACCCCGCATAACTGGATGAGGATGAATAGATGGATGGATACTTTTAATATATGATTGTTTGGCTTTACAGGGTTACAGCTTTTTTTAGGTTTAGTTTGTCATTTGAGTATTGTAGAGCGCAAAAAAAGTTTTCATCTGTTCCAGGGGATTGAAATTTTTTGTCTCTCTCTCTGTCATGTACTGAGGCAGGTATATCCCTGAGTCTCCTCGGTGGCTGCTCTCACAGGGAAGAGTGGAAGAGGCTGAGGCCATAGTGAGAGATGCTGCTAAAAGGAACAAAATTGAGCCTCCGCCAGTGATCTTTAGTTCATTGCAGGTGAGATCTCACTGTAACAATGGCGCATAAACACTAATGTCCTGAACATCTTCCTGGTAATCAGAAGTCAGTGCACAGTATAGTTAATATGCATGTACGGTACATAGGTTGTTGATGTAGTTTATATCCACGACGTTCCACTTCAGGGATTGCTCCAGTGCCGCAAGAATTCTGCCAAATGCATGTCTTTTTGCCGATGTCAGTTACCATCCGCTTTCCTTGTGTTGGAATTTTGAACTCTGATCGATTTTTGAGGACTCTGGTTAACTTCTGCTCAGATCTCTGCATGGTAAACTGAAACAGCTAGCTAAACTATCTGTCCAATCGGAATTTTCACTCGCATGACTAATACTGTAAAATCTGTCTTTCCAGACGGCTTTAAGTGACCGTATTTTTAGATCATTATGGAATTATTGTTATTGTACACTAAAAACAATGGAATATTTTAAGCAAGACAAACGTGCTTCTCTTTGTCAGTATTTCTTGTATTAGGACTTAAGTGTAAATGTTACTTGACTTCTCTTGAAACTGGGTTTGACTACACCTGCTTAAAGGGGGATTTCTGGCAGGTCCCACAGTTTTCCTGCTCTATGAAAATACAGACAACGCTTAGATGTTGGGTGATTTAGTGTGAATAATGTAAATGTTTAACTACAATTTCGGTTTTTCAAGCTGTGCTGACAGGCTGAGGAAGAGGTAGCGTTTAAGTTTATTTAATTATGGAGAATATTAAATGACATTGCTTGTTCATTTTAGTAACCATCACTGTACTAGAATAGTCAGAATTGAACCAAAGTCAATGCCAATTTGTCTTGTTTCTAGAGAAAACACTTCTTCAACCCTATAACCCTTAGATAAGGCAAACCAGTGCATAGCCATTTCCCTGCTAAGACCTTTTCTCTTGTCACGTTTACCTTAAAGATTAAAGACACCTTTTAGGGTTCACTGCTCAGTGTAATGTAATCATTTACTGCTCATGAGTGAACACTTGTCTGGATGGCAGCTGGCAGAGATTTTGCAATCATTTACCCTCTAGTACTTAAACAATAATTTGCAGAAAAGCCAACTTTAACCCACTTTTTTTTCATTGATCATCATCTCCCGAGTTACAAAGTGAACACCACTGTGGTGAAGTGACTTATTTATGTACCCAAAGGTCTTCTTTCGAGTAATGATAGTCATTTTGCCTATTTGTTTTATAGTATATTTTTATGCATGTTTCACTCCAAATTAACGTTTTGTGGAGCTACTGGTCATTGAAAATGTAGGAACTGAACAATTCAAGAAGAAATTGGAAAAATCTGCTTAAATGTGAAAGTTGGCACATTAATGCATGGATATTTTACAAACATAACAATGGCTTTTTTGAGGCTTATTCTGCTTACAATATTTAAGAGAAATATATAGTTAGAGAGCAATTTCAAAAAAATCTAAACACAAACCCTCTGATTTGCTTTTAGGACTGTGACCAAAGATACCAAGCAGGACATTTTCAAGTGTAAAAATAAAGCAGAGAACTCTGTGTTTGCTGAACCTCTATTCCTAATTACTACAATCATATTTGCCCTGTCAGTTATTCATTGCACGTTGAACTTTCGCCTCCATTATTCCTGATCCTGACTGTTGGGTACTACAAGTATGAACACGTGCACATGCATGTGTTCCCTCAGCAAGTAGTCATGCATCCCAGCCGTCTCTCTAACAAGATTATTTCTAGACTGATGGCTGTGCTTGCTAAGTGTTTGTTGTTCCACGGGCTTTGCTGCCCCACAGAAAGATCTTCAATGTGAAAAGAGGAAGGCCCACAACATCTGTGACCTGCTTCGTTCTCGAAACATCCGTTGGATCTCTGTCACGCTGTGGCTGGTCTGGTGAGTCCCTGCTGTCACACCTGACCTCCACATTTAGTACAGTGACCCTGAATGCACAAATACACACACCTTAACACACACACGTAGACTGAACACACGCTGTCACAAACACACGCGCGCACAGTTTCAGCCGGTTCAGGCATCACCTCCACCACATGCCAGCCCATTTAACTAACAACAAATAATGACCTGTCAAGTGCTGTGAAGCCTGCAACTAAGATCAAAATCAGGTTTATGTAACTGCACAGTAGGCTCCAGGCTGCATGCTGATCTTTCTACAATTAAAGGACTTCAATTTATACAGCAAAAAAAGAGAAAGAAAAAGAGATGCAAAAGCCAATGCAACTTTTTCTGATCGGTTTGTCATGACAAATATAAAAATAAATCTACTCTGACAGTACACAATTATTGCAACAAACACTCATTTATGCGGTTACATTTCCAAAACTATTTTTGGTCAGTTGTTTGGAGTAGTTTCTGTCCACCTGATAAATGTTGTCAATGTCTCTTTCTGGTCTCTTGTCTGCTTTCTGCAGCTAAAAACAACTTTATAAGTGTATCATTGAGCTTTCTTCACACACTTGAAAATCCAGTCAGGCCCAGGTGTGAAAGTCCTATTCCTCTACAACTTTTGATTCACCCTAATTTTGTATTTAGCCTACATGTACATTTATTGTGCAATATTAGTTTCTAGACAAGAAACATTGATAAAACTAGTTTCATTAGGTTCCTGAGTCCACTGTAGTGTCATGCCATAGATTAATATTAATGCTTAACTATCTCCACAGGAACACCGTGACCATTGCCTACTTTGCTCTTTCCCTGAACACCGCAAACCTTCACGGTAACGCATACTTCAACTGTTTCCTGTCAGCTGTGGTAGAGATGCCAGCCTACGCTTTGTCATGGGTTCTGTTTCGCTGGTGTTCGAGACGACTGAGTCTTTCCTCAAGCCTCTTCATGGCAGGATTGTTTTTACTCTTCATACAGCTCATACCAGCAAGTATGAGCAACCTTTTAACAAAGATAGCATTGATTTCTGCCAATCTCCTGTTAGTTTATGTATGTAGGATCATTCATCATATATGTTCAGATGCAAAATTGTGTTTACTTGCTCACATGCTAACACAGAGACATGCATATACTGTATACCCTTTAAGATAATTAGTTTGAATGTTCAAGCTTATTTAAATCAACTCACATGTAACAATGTATTGCCTTATCCCCTCTAGACCTGATTTATCTTGCCACAACACTGGAAATGATGGGAAAGTTTGCAGTGACAACAGCCTTTTCTATTGTGTACGCATACACAGCAGAACTCTACCCAACCGTAGTAAGGAACACGGCTGTGGGTACCTGCTCCATGGCCTCCAGAATAGGCAGCATCATTGCTCCATACTTCATTTACTTAAGTAAGAATGCTCTCTTCTCTGCAGTCAGTTTATCTCCCGCCATTCACTTTTTGGTTGAAAAGAGCCATTTTATCTGAATTTACATTACTTAAATATTCCCATGCATGGGAATGAATAGAATTATTTGTATACACCTGAAAGAAAGCGGTTTCTTTGCCAACTGACTTTCACTAACACTGTAAGAAACACAAGAACAAAAGCCACTAGAACATAAAAGCAGGCTTGATTAGCACGCCGATCAGATAGACGAGTCTGCTGAAAACCCCAAAGCTATCATTTAAAATTTAGTAGTTTCTTTTTTAGATTTAGCAGATTAAACTACTGACGCAGCCCTATCAAATTACTTAAGTCTCTCCACGGTTTGTCTCTTTAACTTCTTTGAGGTTTCTTTTTTTTTCTCTCTATCTTTCTTTGATGTGTTGCTGAAGGAAGCTATTCCATTTCACTGCCTTACATCCTCATGGGAAGCATTACAGCTCTGTCTGGGTTGCTGAACCTCCTGCTGCCTGAGAGCTATGGAATGCCTCTGCCTGACACCATTTCTCACATGCAAAACTTCCCCGGGTAAGACTACGCCTCCCGATCATGAAGTCCTACAGAGACCAGCGTTATTATAGATTCAGACTGGTCATTATATTATATTTTTTGTAGTTTAAATTTTTTATGTTTATTTAGGCTCAGTTTCAGTATTTAGATCATCACAATGCCCTTTTTAAGTATCTTTCACATTAGTTTTAAATTATGTTGTACTTGATAGAAAGCACTTGGCCATACCTACAACTATGTTTTCGTGCATAGCTGAGTTGCTTGGCCTTGTTAGCATGTCGGCTTTTTGGCTGCAACTCTTCCATGAAGACCACTTCATGGCCAGAGCACTTCAGGGCCAGACTTCTCTAGACAGTAGATAGGCGTACTGAGGTCCCATTGGTTTCTTCCAGTTCTGAGCTGATGTCACTGCTGGACATCTTCCAATTTCAAAAGGGAAATAAGCTTGATGTGTTTTTCCATCTGCTGCACTAAGTTTCCTTGGCCGACCACTTTTTGAAAGCATTCTTATTTTACAGCCTTTTTTTCACACCTGCCTAAGACTTTAGCACACACACAATTAGACAGGGCATATGATCCATTTAAAAAAAAAAAAGGACTGCTGTTGGTGCTAATGTGCCCGCCTAGTTCACTTACATTGTTTAAAAACAGGTCTGAGGATTGTTTTGCATCTGTGAATCATACTGTAACTTTATTACCGTGTTTTTCTACTCTAGATGTTGTCAGAAGACACCTTATATACCCACACACACTGAAGAACAGGAACACGCTGCTGAAAGAAAGTCACCGGTTGACCCTTGAACAAGGAGCTGCACGGATATCTGGGTTGAGGTGATTAATCATTATGTCACTGTCCATTTTTCTGGTAAATGGACATTTGTCAGGAATAACGAAAATAGATTGTCATTTTGTCACTGGATTTGTGAAAGTCTGTGACTTACACAATACCAAGGAAAATGAGTTATTCAAACAATATTTGTGCTTTTAAAATATCTCCACCAAACCGGAGCAATGTTTTCTGTGCAACAGCGTAAAAAAACAACAACTGTAAAATGAAAAGTGTAACAATCCTCTGTGCATTACACATGCTCATCGCCAATGCAATTGTTACCGTTGTTGCATTATACTGCTGTTCACTGTAAAAGATTAAATATTTCATTAAAAAAAAATTCTAATATTTTGATACCAATTTAATCAGAACCAGTATCCTTGTTGATGTTATAACTATCTTTTACACACACACACACACACACACACACACACACACACACACACACACACACACACACACACACACACACACACACACACACACACACACACACACACACACACACACACACACACACACACACACACACTTCAGTTTCTAATGAATATTTGTCTACATCTTTGTGAAGTGCGGGCAAAATTTTATTCACTAAAAAAATGTTTTACTGCATATGTAAATACAATTCTTTTAATTTCACTTCTTAAGAAAAGGTAATGTAAAATATTAAATCCATTTGTTTGGATTGACATGTTGATAAAAATGAATACATCTAGAACAGTAAACATTAGAAATGATAGTGAATAGTATATTTATTAATAGCTTGTGTAAGTAATGTTCTAGACAATCAGAGTTGACTTTCGAAAAGCACCACAGGTTTTGAACGATCTTTTCTTGTGATGAATGGAAACTTCATGCTGTTAGTAAAAAAGGCAAACAAACCATCACTTGGTTTACAAAAAGACACAAAAACACATCTGCAAAAGTATTTTCTCCACTTCTTCCAACTTAAACAGGTGTGTTAACTACAAGGAGTGATGCAAAATCGTCACATCCTATTAGGGTCATGATGATGACCTTGGGCTGTTACATTAAAAGACTATTATGAATTTTTGTTTCCATTTTTTTTGTCTGAACAACCAGTATCAGGTAGTTATTATTAGTTAGTTAGTTTACAAAGATGTATCCATTCCTTAAGGAACCTACCTTTCTCTCTTATGCATTTGTTGAATAGTTTGAGGAAGAGGTCGTCCAAAACTCTCTGGCAGGAAGAAAGCAGCAAATGCAGACATAACAGCCAGAGTACCCACTGTAATGTAAGGCAGGTACTTAAAGTATTCACCTGTACAAGGAGAAGGGGAAATTAGAATGAAGGAGGTCCTTGGTCCTGCATATGTATTCTGTAAACATGTACAGTATGTAATACCAAATATAAATATCAAACTACAGATAGGTTGAATCAGCTGCTTATTACCAAAAATGTGTCAATGTGCTAAGATAAATCCAGGTTGAACAAATGTAACGTTGCTTTTGTTTACTCACTCAAATGTATCAAAGAAGGTGCAATGCAGCTTCCCACTCTGGAAACAGTAGTGCATGTCCCTGACGCAGTGTTCCTGAGCACTGTTGGATAAAGCTCTGCTGTGTAGGCAAACATCAGGGCTGTACCGGTGGAGATACCAAATTTACCCAACATCTCCAGAGCAATAGACAGATTTGATAAACCTGAAACGTAAGAAATGGTTTGTCTAAGAACATAATGGAACAAAATGTCCCTGCATGATCCCCTTCACACAGCCATTTAAGGCATATATACATACATTTTGTAAAAAGATTTTAAAGTCCAATAAGTACTTTATTAAACCATAGAAAGGGCTCTCCGCCCGTTGTAGAGAGCCGACAGGATTGAAACAGCGGCCGCTTTAGCGATTTCAGAGTTAAAAATTGTTACAGCGTACATTGATGGTAAAATGTATACAGGTTGTCAGGACGGTCAGACATGTTTTGCACGGTCTTTCGCTGTATTTTTTGTTGGTAAATGTGAGATGTTCCAGTCACACACACACACATCTTGTCTTCAAAGCAGAAATACGGAAATAAATTTGGCAACGTACGTGTGATGTTAACCTGTTCTCACTTCTGTTTAGGCATTGGCTCTCAGAGTCACATACTGATACAAAGTCTAGCACATGGGACTGCTGGGATTTGTTAAAGTAACCTTGGCATGACACAGCTTACTTTCAGGCACCAGTTGAATGAAGTACAGTGACACTCCTCCAAGGAGCAAGACAAAGATGGTAGACAGCCGTCGTGGAAGGTATCTCAGAGCCAGCCAACTGGAAATGTATGCTGGTACCTCTACAGCTGCTGAGATGAAGCAGCTGAGATAGGGGTCAGAATGAAGCCGGGATGTGTTTAAGGACAGGAAAAAGTATCCAGTACTCAGAGTGAACCTGGAAAGAAAGTCACAGACAGAGATTCTTTTATGGAAATCCTCAAAGAAACAGCATTACCTGCATTTAATGTTATTACATTAAATTAATCTAGCTGAGGTTTTTAATCCAACGCAATATTGGAATATATATTAATGTGTTATGAATATCTATTTATGAATTTTGTGTTGCATGGGCCAAGATCCAGTCTTAACTGTTGAGTATTTTTAGTCTGCAGTGAGGATGCATAGTGTTTCTGCTCTCCTGATGTCAGTATGCAGCATGTTTCTTCATAACGGCTGGGGAGGGGAATGATGGCCAAAATAGCCAGCAAGTAGCAGGCGTATACCCACAGCCTACATCTGTTGAGTCATACTACAGTGGCCAAGATCCAAGATAACAAAAGCCAGGACCAAAACCTGCATCACCTTCTGGGTGAAGAACGGCCATATCCTCCTGATGTTGTTTAGCATGAATCTGCAGGAGGGGGTTGTCACTGCCAAGGACAGCTGGTCACACCCAGGTCCTTGCGGTCTGCGCCACAGACACCACTGAGTTCTCCTTTTTAAATCTCATTCTCTTTCGTAAATCACATAAATGAAGAATACTCTGAGCAATCACCTTATTATGTACACCTGTACAATGTGCAATCCAGTAAAATAGGTCTGCAAATTACAAAGACAGTTACATTACTGAAATATGTTCCATAGTAATGCATCGCTGTCCAACACTCCCCAATTGCTTCTTTTCACCACCAGTGAGGAGCTTCACACCAAAAGGAGATCCAGGGTGGCTGGCGTTTCCCGTAGAGACAGCTTGAGAAGCTCTGTCTTCAAAAGCAGCCAGTTGCGATGGTTTGGGCATCTGGTAAGAGTGTCCCCTGAGCGCCTCCTTAGGAGGTGTTCCATCCACGTCCAGCTGAGAGGGGGCCTTGGGGATGACCCAGGACTAGGTGGAGGGATAATATCTCCACTCTCTCCTAGGAACGCCTCAGGATCTCTCAGTCAAAGCTGGCTAATGTGACTCGGGAAAGGGAAGTTTGGGGTCCCCTCCTGGACCTGCTGCCCCCGTAACCCTACCCTGGATAGGTGCTTGAGGATGGATGGATGGATGGATGCATTATCAGACTGATTAGTTTTAAAAGGCTTTGTGTAATGTAATTGTACTGAAATTAATTACGCTAAGGTGTTTGAGCAACTGTAATTAATGATGCCTAATTGTTTGTGTTGATGTCTTTGGTGATTGAAATGCTCAGACTGGAGACTCACCACACCAGGCACAGAATAAGAGTCGTGTTTCTGATGTCTTTTGTCCTCAGCAGGTTGAAGACATTGTGGTGTTGCCTAGGGTGTGCCTTTGTATCATCAGCCTGCAACATACAAATCTCAGTCTTACCAGCAGTTTGTTTTCTTTTCACTGGTGGGTCTCACTGTCCACCACTTTGGCCCCGAATGAAATATCTCAACATCTGCTGAAAGAATTACCAGGTAATTTGTACATCCTTCCTACGGGGTGAATTGTATTAACAATGTGTGTCCTCAAGCACACACATTGGCTCCTGTGTCTGGTCCTGCATGATTTAGGTCAAGACAGACTTACACATACACTGTAATCTTGGTCAAAGATGACCTGTGGAGCCTCAACCTTGTTCATCTTAGCGGCCTCTCTCACTATGGTCTCTGCCTCTTCCACTCTTCCCTGAGAGAGCAACCACAGAGGGGACTCTGGGATGAACCTGCCTCAGTATTTAAAAGAGAAAGAAAAACAAAGAAACAAACAAAAGGTTACTGGAGTTAAATATTTCTAAAAGAGCCAAGTTATTTTGTCTGACAAAACTCATGACACTTAAGGTTGCACGGTAAGCTAAACCTACCATTAATACATTGTCTTGTTATACAATTATTGACAACCTACCACCAGAGAGGGAGGTACAGAAGACCAGGCAGAGAGATTGCCAACAGGAGAGATTTCCAGTCCCTTAAAAAGTAAGCCAAGAGAGGCAGTGTCATGTAGCCAATGGCAAAGCCAAGACATACACCCAAAGACGAGAACATGACCCGCACATTGCCAGTGAAGATTTCAGTGCCTGCACAAAGAGAGAGAGATAAATGCATGACAGAAGTGCAGGAAATAAGTGAAGATATTTGTGATACACAGTAAATCAAGAATACATGCACAGTACATACAATATATGTATATTATTCAAAATCACTCCCCACTGTTTAAAAGTATGATTTGTTACCAGAGCATGACATGTTCATATTTACCCAGCACAAAAGCAGCAACATAGTTGGAGATCTGTCCCAAACCACTGGTGAAGAGAAGGATGGAGAACACCGTCCAAGAAGGTGAAAAGATTGGAACAAATGAAAAAACTGTTTGAATTGCCATGGTGGCAAAGAAAACAGGCTTTCTTCCAAACCTAGAGTGAGAAGTCAAACAATAAAAATAAGAGCAAATTAAAATAAGATTACAATATCTTGAAAGTGTACAGATTGCTAAATATTAAATTAGTTTGAACTGATCATTAAAAAAGAAAATGAACTGTTTTCAATAAGCAGAAATTTTCAACATTTTGAACATTTCAATAAAGCGTGTTTATAACTTAATTGCAAGACTGCATTTTTAGTACCTGTCTGAGATCTGTCCTGAGATGAAGGATCCAATAAGAACTCCCAAGAAGTAAACCGTGGAAGTGAACGGCTGCTTCCACAGATCACTGCACACCAGGTCAAACTGGAGCATCAACGCATGGACAAAGAAAAACAATCTAAGATTCATTTGCAATTAAGAATCAATCAAACCTTTTCTTCCTGAGTAGAATACTGGAAAAGTTGCATACATTCAGTTGGACAATTATTTGTCTTGTATACAGTGTGTTCTAGTCAAGATTAATGACTAATTATAGTTCAGTTACTATTGATGCTCTATACCACGGCTTAAACTATACCAAGAAATAATTACATTTTAGTAGATGCAGCATAGTAGATGAAGCACAGCGTGTGCTGGAGCCTTCTCCCACGCTGCACCTCAACTTTGGAAATAACTACCCCCCTCACATCTGCATACAGGACTCCATAAAATAATTCAAAAGTGCTCTTAATCTTTTTAAACTAGCTTATGTTTACTGCAACAGCTGCATCTTATATTAACCTTAACTCTCTGCCTCGCTGTTTATTACTGATATCATTTGATGTAAGGTGAACTTGAGTTTTTTGAAAAGCGCCATTAAATAAAATGTATCATCATCATCATCATGATGTACACACCTCAGAGACTATGGTGGATTGGTAGATGTCTCTGCTGTAGCTCCACCCATTTACACAGCTCTCCTGCTCCAGGTCAGTGAGGTTGACGTCCCTGTCAGGAAACAATCCCTGAGCAGAGAGATTTCTGACCACATCCAGCCTGTATCTGTGGCATCTCTTCAACCTCGGTTTACCATTTACCACCTAACAGTCACAATGACAATGACAATGCCGTTGAGTACGTATCAAGCATGGGTCCATATCTCATATCTTCTCGTACCAACGGCATAGATTCAATGCATAACTATGAATGGCACTTTAGACGCCAATTTGACATTAAGGCCAATATGTTGAATACCAAGGTTGGGAGAGATACATTTGTAAATCAGTGAATACATTTTTTTCACAACCCATCAAATGACTTGTTTCACTAACAGAATTTAAGAACTTCATTACCTCTATTGGTATGATAGCATTGCGCCAATCTCGGGTCAGGTTAACCTCAGGAACCATGCAGTGGTGACTGGGAACGTCAGTCAAGAAGACAACAGAGAAAGCAGCAAATCCATTGGGCACGATGCTGGCACAGAGCAGGAAGAAGACCATCTGCTGGAAGCGTCCCCACTGACCAAGAAAAGCAGTATTCTTATCATAATCATTCATATTAGAACCACAACTGTCCTATCCGCCGTCAACGTCTTCTTTTTAAACTGCAACAGAAAAAAAAAGAAAAGACGGGTCTTGCACCACACCAAGCCACACCCTGTGCAAAATAAAACCATAATTCTAAACCTAAAGTTAATCAGTAATCAGTCTACCAATAACAGACAAGGATTTACTCGCTTCAAGTATTCCAATACTGTGTTAAAACTTTGAGAACCACTACTCTAAACTCTTTCCTGGTGAAAGACAAAAAAAAGCTTGAATGTTATGGTTTTTCATGGTACGCTTACTTGTAGTGAGTGCAACGTAACACCAGAGGGGGGAGGTACGCCAACCCAAACAAAGACAAATACAAAAGGAGAGATCTCTAGTCCCTTACAAAGACAACAAAAGGGAGGCAGCATCATGTAGCAATGGCAAAGCCTAAAGATTTCCCCAAAGATGAGTAAAAGGACTCGCACATTGCCAGTCAATATCTTACATACAGAGATAAAGAAACACACACAGAGAGAGGGACATGTGCTTAAGGGGTGAAAGTAAAGTATGTACAGTATTTTTAAATAACTTCTTGCACAATCTACTTCTTTTTTTCTTAAATCTGACAAACGTGTAAAACTACTGTGGCAGTATTTAAAGAATGTACTATAGCTAACACACATTACATGTAAAATCTTTTGAAGACTTTATTCCTTCATCTTAGACTTTTCTATGTAAATAGGTGTACATGTTATAGGCCTGCACAAGTCGGGGGAAAATATGAATCAGATTGTTTTGGTAAGAATTGATTTCTTGATTCTCTGCCATGATTTTTTTTTAACCACTACAAAAACAAAACAGTACCAAACAGGTTTTTTTGGCACCTACAGCACAATGCGCATCACCACAAGTAAAGCCTGTAAACAGAGAGTTCTATGAAGAGAAGGGAGAGCACTGCAGCGCTTTTAAACCCATTTTATACAGTCTATGTTTAAAACTCCCAGAAGAAAGTAGTAGCGTTTGTGACGCAGTCGGCTCATAAAATTAAATGAAAATAAGTAATTAAAAAAAATAATTACATCGTGAACAGGGTGGCTGCTTATTATCAGCCTTAATTTTATTCATACATCCAACTTATCGAGAAATATACGATAACACTTTATTTGAAGGGGTGTGCATAAGACTGACAGGACAAGTCCTGAACCTAAGTCTTTATGAATGT
The DNA here is from genome assembly GCF_013103735.1 of Etheostoma cragini. Classification (NCBI taxonomy): domain Eukaryota; kingdom Metazoa; phylum Chordata; class Actinopteri; order Perciformes; family Percidae; genus Etheostoma; species Etheostoma cragini. The sequence continues at coordinate 18,807,660 of NC_048419.1, read as the reverse complement.
TTATGATGGTTGTCAATAACTATCATTCAGTATGACACTGAATGCAAAGTTCACATTGTTTGAGATATTTGTATTCTGAAAACTTGACATTAACCATAACAATCTGTTATGACAACTCAACATTAATCAAGACATATGACCTGTCATAAATATGTCATAGCAGGCCCAGGTTATTTATTACTTTAAGCATTTAGCTATGTGTGTGTTAACTACTGCTGCCACTAACGCCTAATTTTCTAACGACCAAATCTTTTGATTAAGCAACTTCAGTTTGACAGTGTACAGACCACTCTTTTACAAGTTGACCTGAAATACTCATTTTTCATATCAAAGCAGTGAAGGCGGGGGCAGGGGGAAGAAGGATAGCAGATTAACCAACAGCTCATGTCGACTAAAAGAAATTGCCGTTGACTTTTAACGCTCGATTACGTTGACTAATCGCGGCGGCCCAAGTGTAAACATTAAACTGTTGTATGTTGGTTCTTCCATTGGCTGTCATGAGACCATTATAATTGGCTCATGAATATTTCCTTGATCTCAAGTAAAGTGAAACAAGCAGACGGTCATGAAAGTTATAAGACCAGTTTGACAACTGAACACTGTACCGTGGTGATTTAGGAGTTTTGGATGGATAACATTAGCTTTAGGCTAATGTCACTTGTTAAATGTCTCCACAGTTAACAGCTGGTGGTTGATTGTACTATGTATTACTGTGCATTATTCAACAACTGTAGATACTGTATATACTCTGTCTTCCCGTTCCAGTGTCAAAGCCAAGGGTTTCTCAGAAGTGTTTGTCACCAGAACAGATGTACATAAGCTGCTGATCAGATGGAGATGAATTTGAGTTCAATTTAACCTTAAACAGTCCCTTACTGGTGCAGAGCAGAGGCCACAGCCAGTCCCCAAGCAACAGAACAGCTAACATCAAGTCACCGGCTGGGAGTAAAGCTGAACACGAAAAACCCCAGTGTTTCAACTGTTACCATCAGCATACACAGTCAGCAGACAGGAAGCTTGACATGTCATGTTTGGAACATTTTTAGCAGAAGCAAAACAGCGATTAACCTCAAAAGCTGCAAAGGTACTGTGTTTAAACGATGCTTGTTTTCCTTTATTAATTTCAGCTCTTCACCATTTCACATTTGTTATTTGAAAAAACTAAAACATTAACAAATTAAATCACTTTTTTTTGGGCTACATGGGACACCTTGGGTAATTAATAGAATTAAGGATTAAAAAGAGAATTTTGTGTTTTGCACTTGTATTTTTTAAATAATCGATAAAATAGATGATTTAATCTGGATTATTCAAATCAAATAAAAAAAATGATAGGTAGGTCCCCAATCCTAAATTGCATCCATGTTTCCCTCACTTGTTTGCTTTCTTTTCTTATCTCTCCGACTGAGGAAACATGGTAGAGACGTGTGGAAATCTTGCAAGAATCAGAAATACTTTATTGATCCTCTGAGGGAAATTCTGTGTTACAGTTGCAAGAAGTATATAAATATCAGAGTACAAATACAAATAAAAGAAATACAAGGAGTGTTGATATGTACGGTATTTACATAGATAAAAGGAAAAGAAGAAGAGAATAGACGAGAAATGTGTTTTAAGAGGGATGAGACATAATTTCACGTTAAGCAATGTCTGTTAGTTATGATGGCGGCACATCTGGATCTGCAGACAGCTGCCAGCCTCTGTTACATACCGTTATATTCACAAACAATAGCCCCCACAACCTGCCCACTCTGTTTAGACACTTTTGCTTGTGTTTACATTACTGTAATTTGTCATGATTTACCACACTGATAAGCCAACATTACCTGCCATTTACTTTGTTTATTTTATATTGTCTGCTAGTTTCTTGGGTTATTTGTATTTGTTATTATTGTACTTTGCATTTTAGTTTATGCTTCTTTTACTACATTAACAACATTAATCAACTTGAATCATAACTAACCTAAGCCCTTACATTTGCTGAAATCATTTATGTAGCTGGAGACTAAAAAAAAAGTGAGATAGTTGTTACAACATCTATATCAATACAGAACGTTTTTACAGTAAACAGAATCATCTTTATATTCTTTTTAGATTGTTTGAGTTACCACATTGAAAATTGTATTTAAGTGTCTTTACTTTGTGGTTTTATTTTTCATTGTTTCATAATTGTGTGGCATTGTGGATGATATTTGCCCTTTTTTTAAATTATTTTACATTTAAAAAATAAACATGACATTTTACATAAGGCAGAGATAATATAACAGAGATACAGCAATGGTCCAGGCAAATCATATATGACAGGAACATCTCACAATGTACGATGATTCAAAAATGTTACAATAAAGACATACAATACAGAGAATACACACTTTTGGCACCAAAAGAACTGTCCATTGGTCCAAATCTAAATCTGTATTCAAGTTTATGTCAGTACCTTTTATTAGAAATGATGCAAGATACTCAAAGTTTATATGTAAGGCCCCGTTTCTCGGTGCCGACTTTCTTGAAGCAATACTCAACTTGGACTGAAAGAAAAACAGAAAATAAGGGAATGGGGAAAACTGTTATGGCAACAACAGCTCTGGCAATAGGTACATTTCAAAACTAAAAACTGATATATTCTTTTAATAAAAGTCAGTGAATGACCCTTTACAAATGATATGTAAACCAGTCTCAATTTCGATTTTTTTTTTTTTAACCCTTGTGTTGTCTTCCCGTCAACCATGACAAAAAGTTAATGCTTTTCCCAACATTTGTGTCACTTTTTCAATGTCGTGGTTGCTTTGGATGTTTTTTCCAAAGTTATTTAATATGTCTAATGTTGACAATTTCAGCTTATTTCGAAGGCCCATTTTTTGTGATGAAAAAACTGAAAATGAGTCAAATTTGACCCGAGGACAACATGAGGGTTACACTAAATATTGACACTCCTTGTATGTACTGTATGCAATCCCCAAACAGTATTGTTTCGTCTCTGCATTTTAACCATACAAACCATCAAAACAAGGTCACACATTAAGGTAAAAAAACAGACAACACTGTTTTAAGCTTATTATACAACGGGGAACAGGAAGTTGAAAGTGTTTTGCTTTACATTTACAGTATCTGGAATTTCTGCAATATCTGAGAGCTTGACGTCTGAGTTGCAAGTAATGAATATCATCACTAACCACACGATGGAGCCAAAGGCCATAACAAGATTATGGAAAGGATGTCACTATAATCAGGGTATCTTTGGTACCTCTTCAGTGCTTGACATTAACTTTTTGAGGCATGTTTTTGTGTTTGGTAATGCAGAATTCAACATTAAAACAATTCAGTTGAAATAGTACAAACAGACATGTCCCATAAAACAGATTTCCCTTTCAACAAGAAAAAAATCTCCAGACTCCATAATTTAAAGTAATATTTTGCACGCCATTGTATCACCAGAGGTAGTGCTGAGTTGAACTTGAACTTATACTATATCTAAAATAATTTTGTAGACACAATGGATTTTGCAACTAAATTTTAACTTCTGTTTTTCCTTCTACAACTTCAGTTTCTCCCCAGCAGAGGTTAATTTTCCAAGGGATCCTTTAAAAGGTGTAGCTACTCATAATTAATCCGGCCCTGGGCTGGACAATATGTTGATATTCGTGATATGAGACTAGCTTTCGTCTTAGATTTTGGACATTGTAATATCCTAATATTGCTCGTCTTTGTAATTTTTTCCTGGTTTAAAGGCTGCAATACAGAAAAGTGATGTCATTTTCTGAACTTACTAGACTGTTGTAACTGTTCAATTATTTGCCTTTACAGTTAGTCATATCCACATTAATGATGATTATTTATCAAAAATCTAATTGTGTAAATATTTTGTTAAAAATCAATAGTCAACAATACAATATTGTTGCAGTATTGATAAAAGTATTTGGCCAAAAATATTGTGATATTTGATTTTCTGTATGCCCTGACAAGCAACCTACTGTATGATGTCATTACGTTGCTATTTTGAGGAAATGTAGTTGAGTTAGTACACCTAAGTCTAATTTTGACAGATTTATTAAACCTGTTGCGCCAACATTTTGCAAAGACAGTTTTCCTGCATCACATCCTTGGTCAGCATCCTTTATCATGTCAGACCACAATGACATGTCATCATGTCACTTAGTGATCACAAGAATAACAACTCACCACATTTGCACTGTCAAGAAATCCCTTATTCCTTCAGCTTCTTGGAGGAAAGTGGCTTTCCCTCTTTGGGCAGATGGAGTAGCTGAGGAAGAGAGAAGGAGAGGATGAGGGAAGTTTAACAGAGTGTGAAGGGTGAGGTTTGTTAACTCTGTGCCCGGTTCCCTGTAACGACAACTCACTCTCACATCATTAATTAATCTTTCCAAGACATAACACAACCACATCCTTCTACTCTTCAGGAGATGTGGTTCCTCAGGAGCTGCATTGCCTGTGTTGTTTGCCGGCTATCTCTTTCACTTGTTCACTTGTTTTCTTTTCCAAATTGGCTTTTTAATATCTTACGGTTCGTTACAATTATACAGAATTTGCTAAGTGGGCTGCCCTTTTGCCAATTTCACATGACAGCCTACTTGTACATGTACTTCCACAAATCTTTATGAAAAGAGGGTGTTACTAATGTGTTTAAATAATTGTAACAGTATTTAAATTCATGAAATCAAATACTAAAACAACATACCAATGGACTTGACATTCATACCACCTTATTCTCTGTCATCTCTCTCTTTCAGCTTTGCTGTCATATCTGTGGTTGTGTGTTTCCAAAAGGGGGATTCCCATTGCACACTACAATCTTCAGTTGACCATCTGTCTTTCCATAAATATTATACAATATATGCCAAACCACAGCCACGCAACATTTGATACTGACTTTACACGTAGGTCATATGGAATAACACTTATGACTTTCCCTACTCTCTATCCCTTCGACCCTCTCTCTCTACCCACTGGTGATTTTATGGGGTGACTGCAGGAGAAAGAAGGAGGGCTTCCCTCTCTGTCTGACACCCCTGCTTTGAGAACATGTGGCCTGGGAATAATTGGGTTACAACTGCAGCAGTCCAATGAGTTGGCCTTGATTTAGAGAATGACTCCATTTACTTTTGTCTGACTGCCTGCTGCTTCCACAGCTGCAGCTTTTATCCTCTATTCAGGCTCAGGATTTCACTGTATAGGTCTGGCAGCCAGCCAGATGAGAGAGTGGAACAGAATCTGAGCATTAATATACTAACCCACATTTAGTGGGTAAGACATGCAAATAGAACAACTGACAATGGTTCAAATTTCATAAAAGGCCTTTAGAGTCTATGGTGAGCTGGATGAAAATAACAATCCAGATACTGCACTTCAGGGTGCAAGTGAAAGTACGGGAGGAGAGTGTGATGAAGAAGAAAAGGGGGGAGATAACACAGGTGTCAAGTTTGTTGAAGACGGGACAATATTGGATGAATATAATTGTTTGGAATACCAGCTGCCAAAGCCTTTACAGTACCGGCTGACAGGGAAGGTTATAATGCAAACGGAACTATTCAGATTTGACATTTTAAAACACTTGAACAAAGTTTTTCTAAGCTGTAGCACTAGTTGGGCAAGTCTAGCACTAGCTAGCTAGTCTACTGTGAGTAACGTTAACATCTTAATTTTTATTGTGGGAATGTATTTTTTAGGGCTGTCAAATGATTAAAATTTTTAATCAAATTAATCAGAATTTTCAGTGGATTAATCAGGATTAATCACTATT